>NC_135502.1:28821841-28900601 GCF_052857255.1 Amblyomma americanum
AACGCAATCCGTGTGACTGCCAGGTTCGTTATAAATGTACTCGACTGCATTTTCTTTGTGTATATCGCGGCGCGCGCGCAACAGAACCGGTTCCGCCAGGCTTTTAAAAGCAACAACAGTGTTCGTTGGAGTCTTTATAAAATGTCCATCAGGGCTTCTTCGTTCAACCCTAGCAGACCCGCATAATGAACGTTGAAGCGTTCAGGCTAATGGATGCAGACGGGTCGGAGCCGGCATGCATGTAACCGGCCTCCCGAACGACGTGTACAAAACGAGACAAAACGCTCCAGACCGCCGCTGCTGCCATGTCATACGATGCTTCCTTCCATCACGGGGACGGACGGATCGCCATAGCGTTGCGCAGCCATATCTCCCTCGCCCCCCTCTTTCCTCCTCTAGCGCCCCGCTGCTCTCCGATCCTTCGTGTGTGTTTCGACAGCCGGTTCGGTTCTTCCGGAACCCGTTCTTTTCGAGAGAGGAGTGGTTTTGTGTGCGTCCGTGTTTCTCGCAGGGCGCGCCGCTCCCGCGTGCGTGCGTGTGTTTGCGCTCGCGAAGCATAAAGGGGGGCTCGTTGCCGTCGTTACCGTCGTCGTCGTCTTGCGCCGTGTCCGCTCCGGTTTGCTCGGGTGCGTGCGTATCTGAATAGAGCCGCGGGTGTGCCCCCCCCCCCCCCCCCCCCCCTCTCGTTCTCCGTGCGTTCCACGTCTCGACGGACCGGTCGCCCTCTCCGTCGTCCACAGTTGTCCCCTTTGTCAGCTGGGAGGACGCAAGAAAAAATAATGGATTCAAGGCGGGTGTGTAGATGGAAGCAGGGTGTAGAAGGGGGGAGGTGGGGTGCCCTTTGTTGCCCCAACGTGTATGCGCAACGGTCGCGCCGCGTCCTGTCTCTTCGCGCGCGGCCTGTCTTTGTGGGACGTTGGGCCGTGCCCCCAGGGCGCGAACCAGCGCTCGTCGTCCTCTCCGCGCATGCGCGAACAAGAACGAGCGCGACGGTTGAAGAAAAGAAAGGGTCGGTAGTCTCGGTCGGCGTGCCCTTCCGCGTGTGTCAATGCGCGCGGATCAGCCATACTCGTTGATTTTCTCCGAGACGCCCGCCTATACGGCGCTTCGTTTTCTCAAGCTCCGACGTGTCCCGGCTGGAATTTTTTTTTGAAAACCCTTTCTTCTGTTTGTTATTCGTGGAGCAATTTCTGTTCGTTCTTCTATAATTTTCGCTCCTTTTTCATCCGTCCCAACATACGATAATTAGATAAATCGCGGTTGCTGACCACGTCCGAAGAGGGGTCGACGTTTCAGAACCGCGTACGAGTTCCTTGTTCACGTAAGGAACCCGCGTACGCCTTCTCCCCGTCCTGTGCCTGACGAGACAAATCTGTCGTCGAAACCTTGGTTCGGCCCAAACGCATACTATTTGTCTTCGTTAGGTGGGGCACGCTACGGTATTGAACCGTAATAAAGGTCATAGAGGTCATCCCCTCCATGCATGCTCGTGGGAGGTTTGCGTGGCTGCTTAAGTTTGTTGTTTACCTTTTCAGTTATTTTTTCCGTACATCGCTGCGAGCGCGCCGCACTGTCGCCTGTTCTGTCCGCACCCTGTTACAGGAAGAATTCAGTATCTTATGATTTTGGGCGCAGCAGTGGCAAGGCCGCCAAAGCGCCCTTTGTTTTTTTTTTATCTTTTTCATTCGCCCTCACTAGGGTCATTTGTCTTTGATCGTTGCTGCCCTCCGACAGTGCAGGAGTGAAGATTAGCGGTGGGCAATGCCTCTCGTAATGATTGGACGGGACGTTTTTCTTTTGCGAACGGAGCCATTCTTGCCTGTGTACACACAACAAAGAATAAGTTTAGAGGGTGTTTACGCTGTCACGGCATCGACAGCAGGTGGGCATCGCCTCGAAATCGTCGCTGCAAAGCGATCGGGAAGGACTCAGCTGACCAACGCAGGCGGCGCTCGGTCGCAATCGACATTTGCGCGTCACGAGCATTGTGCGTCTTTGTCGCTAAACTAAATTGCGATTTCTTCTTAACGGCGGTGCGGTACGTCGGTTTTGGCTTTTCGCTATTTCCCGTGCACACTTCGGCGTGCCTTGTTGCTCACTTGTTCTCGCGTTCTTCTGATATGAACTCGGAACTAACAGAGCGTGTTCTATTCACGGTATACTGGAACGATATTCAGCCGCCTCCACTGAGAGCGCGAGTGGAGGGGAAGCCGTGACGTCACTTGGCCGACACCGTCCGGATGCCACGCAAAGGGCTTTGGCTGTCCCATTAACGGTTGGCTCACTGTGAAACAGGCTCGCATGGATGGGAGCGACCGACGAACGTGATCGCTGCACCTCCTGTTGCCATCGCCAGCTCTTATTGGGCGTCGAGCAACGGCCATTGTGCAGCTCCCAACTTAACCCTGGACTTCTCGCACGCATTGCGTAACCCCCCCCCCCCTCCCCCCCCCCCCCTCCCCAGTTCTTAGCATATATGCGGCTGCACCCGCGGCAGACACACGTAACACCTTTGCAGTGGCTTTATTCCAACCTTGCCTCGCCTATTTTCCGAGGCGCGTAATGGGGCACAGTCTTATCGGGTTGCAAATAGCCGCGCCTATTCAGCGCAGCCGGCCTTCGACGCTGTGCGTGTTGTACGGTTGGCTGCGTCGCATACTCGAGCCTATTATGTCTTTTCTGCATCTCGTATAAGTATTTGTATGTGTGTGTGTGTGTATGCGCGGCGCGTCAAGATCTGGGCCCCATTCTATGGCCGTCGCCCGGGAGACAGGCAGCTGAGCCGGGGTGACCCCGCGAATCTTTCTGCCGCGCGTGCGCGTGTTCAGGCGGGCAGAGTGCGCGCTGGCGCTCCACATTCGTGGCCCGGCCGTCTCGCATGGGGTGTCGCGCCCAAGGGGAAAGTGCCGTAATTGCGGCCGGCGAGATCTGCACTGTTTTGTGACGACCGCGTTGGCTTACTTCCAGGCCCCGGCTTTGGCTCGGCGGAGAGGGATGGCCGCAGGGGGCACTGCACCAGCTGCGACTCGGGCCGTGAGACTGGCCCGCATAGCTTGGTATTCGCGGCCGCTTTGGGGGCACCTGCACGCAATGATGGGAGCCACTCGGGGACAGCTGCATCGTGACTGCGTACTTACTTCTCGGGCTTCTGGCGTTGTCCCGGCGGCGGGCAGGTGTCGGAAACGACCGCCGTGCGCGCGCGAAGTTTGATGGAGATCTTGGCACGTTTCGCGCGCCCCTGCCACAAGTTGGCGCGCCGCTGGTGATGTGGCCTCTCGTTGTGGGACTCACGCGTCTATAATTGCGGTGGCATTTGTAGATGTTGTGCACTTATATATATATTTATACAGTGTGTGAAGCGTCGAATGTTCGACGGAACGGGGTCAGCTTGCACTTAATAGCGCCGTATAGGCAACGAAGGCTTCATGACCGAGGTTTAGCCGTCGTATATTGCCCAGTGCTGTCCTTTGGTTCCAGCTGGCTCTGTTGGAAATCTGCGTGCCTGTGGGGTAAGCTCGTTCCTCGCTTGCGCGGTGCGTAGCCGTGTGAACGCAGTGTGTAGTTTGTTACACAACGGTCCTCGCTTCAGCTCGTCTCGCTCGGCTTCGTTGCACGCGCGAGCCGAGTCGTGCATGCAGCGCTGCCCAGTTGCATTGCGTGTTCAGGGCGCCGCGCTTGGTGGGCTGCAGGCTGCTTGCGGGATCCGCGTGTCGGGCTGTTCCGAATGGGTTACTCTGATCACGATACGTTGTGTCGAGTGTCGGAGCAGCACACACACGCGTAAACCAGAAATTGGCCGAGCAGTTGCGCCTCTTATCGTGATTCCCTTAGCTGCCCCGATAGCGTCTTTCGCTCGCCGAGACTGGGCCAACATATTGTAGTTTGTAAATTCGTGACGTCTGTAATGTATGCGACACACCACGTGCCGTTTTCCAAGCGAGGTACTCTCGGCGACAAAAGTTTCCAGGGCGCGCGAGAAGCGACCTAAGCGCACGTGCGACTTTGACCTGCGAAAGCGTGGGTTCGAGCTACCGGCTAATATCGAGCTATCGGCTTCGGTTGGCTCTCAAGCGCCCTGAAGCTTTTGTCCCGTATAGTACAGCCCCCGTCAAAAGTATACAGCCCAAGGGGTTAGCTTCTAAGCTGCTTAGCGCAGCTTCCTAGCACATCTAGCAGTCCGAAGCTTGGGAGGATTGAGGACGCGAAGCCATTCCTCTTTCGAGACAGTACGGCCGCTGAGGATTCATAACGAGGTGTACAGCAGGCCCCACAAGCAAACCCTTTGGACCAGTCGACGGGAAGTGTAGATGCTTTTAGATTTTGCTGGCACCTGGTGCTACCTGTTAACGCGTTTACAGGCCTAGGAAGTTTACCGGGATGATTTCAGCGTCAGGCGCGCTCTCGCGTACACCCCGCTTACATTTACTTTGCTGGCGCTCATTGCGCCTGAGAGGTTAAGGTTTTTCGTTGGTGCTTTCGTACTGCTATAGCGTCGGCAGTTCGGTGTCGCGAAAACCGGTTCCCAGGCCTTTGTTTCCCTTCGCTAGTCCTGCTACCCCAGTCGCCCACTTTTGCATATTATTGCTACGAAACACCAGAGCTTTTGATCAACGCTGATAATGTAGTGCCTGAGTTGTGTTTAGCGCTTAGTTTTTAATATAGAATACGAAAGGACAACACAGAAAATGCCACCAGAGGTTTTTTGTCTGTGCGATAAATCCAATTTAGTCATGTGCGCATTACTGGCGTACGTTGTAGCTATGCTGATGCCGAGGAAAGAAAGGCCGGTGTATTTTTCCGAACCTCGTCGGAGGTATACGTTAAACTAGCTTGTGCTCAATCGGCAACTTTACATTGGTCGCAGGACTCACTCACGCGTCCGTTCGTTTGTGCTTAGACTGTTCAGTTCAAATTAGCTGAGTCCGGGCGAATTTGAGTCCCATTGTGTATGCGTTTATATGTCAGCATGAGTGAGTAAGTTCATAAGATTCGGAGCCTGAGTTAGTCTGAGTGAACTGAGTGAGATCCAGCTGAGCCTGAGCGTATCTGTGCGATCCCGAGTGAACCTGTGCTTTGCGATTTTACCTAGCGCGGACACAATCGCGGGTGGCGAGTGATCACTAAAGAGTTATAGGATATCGTTACCGTGTTTACGTTTTTGGGAAGCGTCGCTGATTGCATAGCGCAAGCATTGTTCCCCGTCTGAATTCCTGAAAGGTTTCAGGTGTGCGTCTTGTCGTGCTTACTGGAGGAGCGGCAGTGCTTAATTTCGGTGACTCAGTGCCGTTTAATTTTTCCGTATTTGGTTTGTTTGAGGATCTCAAGGGCGGCGCAGCTGACAATAGTTAACGCGGCGACGTTGGCTGGCCATATCTTTATTGTCGTGCTGCTTCCTTGTCTCACTGTCCGCTGCGTGGATTAGACCGGCCTGTGCCCTTGGAGCAGTGAGTCCGCTGGCTTTCCTTTCCTTTCCTTTCGTTTGTTTTTTTTTTCGTTGACTTGGGGGGCAGGCTATAACTCCGTCCTCTTTGCATTTACTCTTCCGAGCGTGTCGAGCTCGTTCCCTCTTTCGCCTTCGACACATGCACGGAAAATCGCCTTCCACAGCTCCGCACTCCTCGTCTATGTGCGGTCGAGCACTGAGTGTGTGGTACAAAAAAAAAACAAGATAAAGTACACACGCCGCCAGTGCAGCCTCTCCGGGACATTTGTCGCACCTTCGCTCTCGCCAACACTTTCGTTATTTTTCCTTGGCAGTTTTTCACGCACTCGTGCCCTCTGTTTCGCGGGTTTCTCTTGTGCCTGGAACGTGAGGCGTCTTTTGACTCGCTTTCCGCGGCCGTCTTTAATTTTTATATTTTTGTGGCAGGCGTTGAGGAAGCTTTTCTCTTTTGCTCGCTGTTGCGAATTTTTTTCACGCTTTTCCTTTTCCTTCGCATTTTAGCGGTTTCTAGCCCACTTTCATGTTTGTCACTCTCCAAGCGACTGTTGTACCGCTGCCGCCACTATGCGGCAGACCTGTGCTCTGCGTCGTGCCTGCTGCTTTACAGGATATACGGCTTCTCTCGTTTATTTGGTGATATTTTGCTCCTTCTGGCTTCTTTATATATCTAGCTATTCGTCGTCGCCATCAGTGATTCGGTGTCAAACGGCTGCGCCTGGCGAGGTCTCGGGATCACCGCAGAGAAGCTTAAAAAAAAAAAACAAGGACATAAAAGTGTAGCAGTAATGAATGCCGAGGTTCAGAAATGTGGCAGCGCTGCAGTGGCGAGAGGGAGCTTTTTCCTTGCGAACTGATTGATGGGAATGAATCATGAAGTCGCTGAGACTAGCGAAAGAATAAACTCGCACCCCCCTGCACCCTTCCTCTCACAAAAACAGTGTGCCGCCAGCGTAGACATGTCTGATTTGACATTGTTATATTCTGAAACGCAGTATGTGTGCTTGAGCTAGCGCGAGACAAGGTCACGCACATATATATACAGGAGATCAAACCGAGGGGTTGTTTAAAACGCTTTTTTTCTCTCTCTGTTTCGCCAGTGCTGAAGGTCATCTTTCAAAGCTGTCTTAGAACGCCCCTATATATGGTCCGCTTCATGTTTGCAAAGATCAAAGGCTCATTCACTGTTTGCGATGCAGAGGTTGCAGTGACTGCATGCTCCCTCTTTATTGGCTCAGGCTAAGTGTTCCGCCGAAATGCTAAGTCAGAAGGATTTTCGTGGGCTTCTCCGACTGTTCAAACAAAGCAAGTAAGGTCGACACTCTGTCCTTGAAGACGTTCGTTTCGTTGCTTTGATGCCTTCCGACGGGGTCTCTCGTCAGTGGGGAAGCACGTAAAGGTCCTTCTCATTCTGATGGTCCCTTCGAGAAGCCGGTCGTGAATAGGCCGGTTCCAAATAAAGTCGCGGGGCAGCCTTTCAGGGCGGACGAAAGAATTTCCGATCGTTGCACTCGGCCGAAGGAAGCGACCGCATCGCACACGGATGCGGCACATCCAAGGGCACATTCATGTAATACGGCTGCGCTGCTGTAACGATGGGGGTTGCTGCGGGAAGTATATGTCTGAGCCGCCTTGTATGGAGAATAACTGAACCCGCCTCATCCCACCCGCCGTGGCAACAGAATGGCTTTTGAGCCCCGTGTCGCGGGTTCGAGCCAGGAATGCGCCGGTGGCCGCATTCGACGCCCGTTTACCGAGAACTTCGCGTGCGGCCCAAGCTGCCATGTGAAGGATGCTCTCCTTATGTCCAACCAGTTTTCAGTCGGCTTCTGTCTTAATGGTTTAGCCGGGGAAGCGTTTTGGATGAGCGGGTGTCAATTCGATAATGAATATCATTATAAGATGATTCTTATGACGGAGTCCAGTATGCGTTCGCAGAGTTGGGTTCTTGCTCCTTTCTTGCACATTATCTGCGGTGAACGTCCTTGTGTATCTTTGCATTGTTGTTTTTCTCGCCGTGTTTCTAATTCTCGCGTGGTGAAGACGTTGGGCAACGTTAGGCGACGTTCGTGCGCCATCTCCTGTGTTTTATATCGTCCCCCGTTTATGTAATGCCCTTGGTAAAATGAAATGATTGCAGGGGGGTTATGGTAAGCAAGCGTATTCTATTGCTTGGGAAGTAGGATATCTGGTTCCTGGTGACGGGGCGCCACCTTTCATAGAGCGATCAATCAGGCTATATGGTCACTAGACCTGGAAATTAATTTTAAGGTTGACGGTGGTTTAACGTCCCAAACCGACTCAGGCTATGAGAGATGCCGTAGTGAAGGGCTCCGGAAATTTTGACCACCTGGGGTTCTTTAACGTGCACTGGCATCGCAATATAGTACACGGGCCTGTAGAATTTAGCCCGCATCGAAATGCGACCACCGCGGCCGGGATCGAACCCGCGTCATTCGGGTCATCAGCCGAGCACCATGACCACTCAGCCACCGCGGCGGCAGGAAGTTAATTTTAATTATTTTCGGTTCCTAAAATGCATTGTATTCGTGCGAGTTCGTGCGTGTTTTCCACCTGGTCTGAGCACGTTTTGTAGCTGTGGGTATCCGCGCCCTCCGCATTGCGCCATTCGTCACGGAAGAGGCAACTCTGCGACAAGTTTGGCACTGGCGCCGGGTGGATCAGTCGTCGCTTCCGGCCGGCTTGTCACCGCCACCGCCGCGACCCGCTGGAACCAACAAAAGCAGAGCCCCGCAGTGCGCCCCATGTTCAAGGAAGGGCTCTTCGAGGGGGGACTGCGGGTCAGAGGCACATCGTGTGCCAGTCGGTGATGGAGCGCGAGATGGTGTGCCTGCGCGCTAGCTAAGTTATTTTTCTTTTGAAGTCAAGTTAAGCCTTTCTTGTGTGGCACATTGCGAATTAGTTTTACGTCTCCCCGACTGGGCTACGATTACAAGCTGAGCGCAGAATGGCGAATTATAGTGCGCATTTGATGATTCTGGCCCGACACTACATGCAATCGTGCCTGGCCATTCGGACGAGTTAGTCAGTCAGCTCGAATCTGTGCGTTTCTTAGGTGGAAGAAGCGACCCAAGGTGATGACTGGTCATCGCTCAACACGTTAGTGTGTTTGGGCAGTCATACTGGCTGTAGTCTGCGCACGCGGAAGTGATTATTTTTGTGTTGTGAGCATGCTGCTGTTTTTTTTCTGTTCTTCCTGCCTTGCGACGATTACGTCCAGGTGGCGCAGTGGTCATGACGATCCTTTACTCATCACACGGCGGCGGAATTGAATCCCAACTGCGATGGGCGCATTTCGGTGGAGGCGAAGCGCAAAAAGGTCCTTGTAAAGATCCCCAAGGGGGGCCTTGTGGTAGAAATGAATCCGGAGCCGTCCATTCTTTCTTTCGCTCGTTAAACTCTTTCCCATGAAACATTTCCCATATTTCCATTCTTTGCATGGCAGCGGGCTAGTAATGTTGTAGCAGAGAACCCGCTGCTTTCTCCTCCTAGAAATCGATCTCCGCTTTGTGCTCGGCTTTGAGGCTCGAATGGAGCCGTTTCGAAAAGAACAAAGTCATAGCCCTGTTACTTATCCTTCTATCTTGCCCTCATTTTTTTTTCCCCTGCCCCTGTTTTGAACGGCGTCCGAGGCATAGCGAATGAACGCTACTTAACATTGCTATCTCCATCTCGGCCGCTTTGGAGCGAATGGAGACCGGATGAAAAACTTGCATATATATTAGACAGCGGTGGCTGTTTGTCAAACGTGAACGCAGTGTATTGCGGCGGTGCAGCGGCTCTGTAAGTGCGTTGTGGCGCGTTCATATACAGGGAAGGCGCGCTTTAAGAGTAATTAACGAAAGATTCTTCATTCTCGTTGTAGCTCGCGCGTCGTATGCGAGTGCTCCGATGACGTCCCACGAGAGAAAGGTGTTGTAGTGCGTCGCTTCGTGCAGTGGTGTGCGCGCTACTGGGAGGGGTGAACGAACGGCTACCGCGCCTGGCCCCGTTCCGAACGGGCTCGTCGCTTCGTGCCCGAGCCGTGAAAAGCGAGGGATGTGGCCGCAGTGCGGGGCGGTCCACGAGAGCAGCAGCATCTTCGCTTTTCGCCGGCCGTGTCGGAGGTCCCGGTCGAGATTGAGCGCGACATTTGTTTATCCGCGAATGAGTGACGGGACCCGCAGCGGGGTGATTCCGAAGCGTGGGAGGGCGGACGGGAGCTTCTTGTCACTGGCGGACACTGTGTTCCGTCGCCGTCCGATGTTGTGCCGGTGCGCTGTTTGGGACATTGGTGGCCGTAGTCCACTCCGTGGGCGTGTGAATGTCCGAGGGCTCGGCGGGGGTCCCCAAGGTGAAACGGGTTTTGAACGTAGAGACTACATTTACCACCGATATTCATTGTTCAAGAAGTTGAAGGAAGCGAAATGTGCAGTTACTCGCGTCAAACGTTGAGCGCCAGCTGCTGCAGTAATGCTAGTGCATTCCTACTCAGTGCCCACGCAAGCACCTGTATTGTTGTTGTTCCCAACAACACATTTCGCATACCCACACTGGAGTATCGGTCAAGAATCGAGATACATTTTATAAAGGCTCTATATCTTCTTCGTTACACCTCTTCCTCCAGTTCGTTCACCTCCTGCTCCAAGCTCAGCTGGATAGCTCGAGTAATCTGATCTCTGCTGGTAAGGTGGTTGCGCGAGGCCGAGTAGGTCACCCACTCGAAGCGGTGGGGCTTCGTTTCCTTAGATGAAACAATTAGAACAACCCGCCCGGTCTAGTCCCGCTTACGCTTCGAGTTATCGATCAGTTTGGTCACGGTTTCAATTCTGCGTTCCGTGAACTCAGTTCGTAGGGTGATTTTCCCATTCATGCAGCGGGCCGGGATTCTCGCCATGGGCTGCTGCTAATTTTTCATCGGCTATCAAACTTTTTAAAGTCGTGCAGCTTTTCTCCGAAACCGAAAGGTTGAGCAAAGCTGGATGTTAATCTTAGTCGAGAAGGTGTGCGCATGGCTACTAGTGGCGTCAGGTTCAAGGAAAGTGAGATACAGATCTCCAGTTTCCTCACCTGTTTCCTTTTTTGTCTTGAGAGGAGATAGCGTTTGGATCGAGGGTAATTCGTGAATAGTTTACCACCTCTGTGTTTTCTGTTTTATTGCCTCTCTCCTGACCAACGTCCGTTTTTATCTAGCCACTTCTTGTTTCCTGACGATTATTTAACGACACCTGACAGTGCAGGTGGTAGGCCATGTGACTGCAGTGCGCCCTAGTCCTAGCGGCGCTCAGTCGCTTCGCCGTTTCAGCTTGCTGCAAAATTGAAAGCTCGGGCGGTAATTAACGTGAAGATAGCTTTACTCTTGCTCTCAATCTTGTAAAAAGCTGCGGCGCATGCTGCAGGGCCCGGGCGTGCCTAGTTGGTACCCTGAATCTCCTGATCCAAACTGTGTGAGACCATTAGACGAGAGTGAGAGAGAAAAAAAAATAACATTCATTAGCAACCGTCAGAAGGTTGACCTGGGGATCCGAGGCGCAGCTCGGTCCCAGCCATTTCCTCCTCCTCCTCAGCCGTCGACCGGGATCACCTGGATCTCAGCAGCGGCCAGGGCGAGATGGATGACTTCACGTTGTCCCTTTTCTCCCTGTTTGAGAAGCAGTGCCTCCCAGGACTCATTTGTTCTGTCAGGTTCTGCGAAGGTAGGACACGTCCATACCATTTGGATCATGCCCGCTATGCCCTCGCAACGTTTGCACCTGGGGCTGGAAATCTCCGGGTGCCACTTGCTTTATTATAAAGCTGGGGGTCTGGGAATGCTCCGGTTTGTAGTTTACGCCGCACAAGCTCTTCGCTTTTGGAAGTGCCGCTCTGTCTAATTTGTAATGATTTGGGTTTTATTGATGCCTACTAAGATTGCCATCGAACTGTTGGGGCCCCTCATCGCGCGAGGGATGACGGGGCGGCGTACGAGACGCCGAGACCTTTTGTAGATATTTAGATGGAGCATCAGACCAGGGAGCCCTCAGTGTTCTATTGAAAGACGGCATGTTCTTCGAATTCTGCACTTGAACTCGGTGTTTCGTACATAAGGAGCACATATTAGGATTTTCTCAAGAAAGGCCATTGTGCGGACTAGCGGTATCCGAACACGAGCCCGACTCCGGCGTGACGTCAGAGATCAGAGCGGCGTCGGCGCGCGCGCGCTCTTCCTTTGAGGCGTCTCCTCCAGATGGTGCGGCGTGCACGTGGACGGCCGCTGTGGCGGGCCATCGATCTGTGCCCCTTCGTCGTCCTCTTCTCCCACCTTTGCGTCGGCGCGCAACCGTCCTTCTTTCCCGCGCACCCGTCCGTCGTCCGGCAAGTGGCGGCGCGTGGCGGCGCGTCCGTGCACATGCACGCACGCGGGTGCGCGGCCGTGGCGGCGCCGGCGTACCGCGCCAACAACCACGCTGCTGCCTCTCCCTCCGTGCGTAGTCGTAGTAGTACGCGCCTCGCGTCGGCCTCCCCCCTCGGCGCCCGTCGTTTCTGCTGCTGCTGCTGCGTCGGCGAGCGTGGCCCGTCGTGCCTCCTGTTTGTGTGTGCGGAGCGGCGACGTGCGCGCGGTGCGCCCAGTGGTCACTCGGATCGCGGTGGTGCACCCGGTGTCTTCTGCTCGCTCCGTGGTGGTGGTTCTGTCCGGTCGTGCTTCTGAGGTGGTGCGGGAATGCGCTGGTGCTCGCCGGCCTTCTGGTGCCGCTGGTGATGTGGTGCGTGCCGCCGTGTTGCGAATGCGGCGGCGGAGACCGCCGCCGTTCGAGCGACCCGTCGTCACCATCGTCCTGTTCCCTTTGCTATCGGCGCGAACCGCAGCTTCTGGTCGCCGCTAAACGGCTCGCTGGTGACTCGCGGCCCTTCCAGCATTCGGCGCGCGTCCTCGGCGATCCGATCGTGGGCAGGCGTCCCCGGCTGTGAGTCAGCGGGAGCACCGCAGGCCGTCGGAGATGCCGTCGGGCTGGAGCGAGCTGGCGCTCCAGTGCGTCAGCGTGAGTAGGACGCCCTCTTCTTCGATTCGTCACTTGAACGCCCCGCTTTGTGCTTGCGCTTGCGCGGTTACGGCATCTGGGAGCTGAGTGACTGGTGCGAAGTGCTGCGCTGCGTCTGTGCAGAGCGAAAGAGAACAGTTAGCTCTCAATTCGTAAATCCGAACTAATCAGCCAAAATACCTGCCTCAGCTTCTGTAATAGGCGTTATCCTGGCGTGACGTGGGATCCTCTGATGGAGGGGTTGTTTTGATGTGAACCGCGGGAATTTTGTGTACGAGCTATAAGCGGAGATGAGCATTTCACGTAGGATTTGATAGAAACGGGCATGGCTGACACCTAATTGAGTGTAGACATGGATCATTTGCATGTTTGGGGCAGTTATCAGGCTTTCGACATCACACTGTACGCTCAGTCTCTGCACTGCCACCTGAAATTTCTAGCGCAAGCCAAGTCAGAAACTGAAAAGCGCAGGATGCTGTTGTTTTTTTTAGTGTGACCAAGCGCGCACGTCAGTCTGTCGGGTCTGTTAATTGTTCAGCAGCTGAAGTGCTGTGCTCCAGCATCGTTGTCGTTCGTAACTGCGGCTTTCTTTACATCACTGATTGCTCAACAGAGAAGACTTGAAACGGTAAACGAGCGGGTTTCACCAGCGAATGACCGTGGTAGACGCCCTCTACCAACGCAGCGGTCCACTTACCGTCAGTGGTTGGAGATAGTTCCTCATGCGCGCTTCTTGCGCCTAATCCCTTGATAGGGTAAACTTCTTATCCTCGGCTGCCGACGTTTTAAGTAATCTAGTGCAGATTTCACGAAATAGACCTGGGCTTGTCTACGCCTGCCTTCGCTGTTGCACGCGGGACAATTTTCAAAGACGACCCTCGCGCACAAGCTCCGAGTGTCTCCTCTGGTACGTGTGAATGTTGCACACCGATTTCCTCGCGTTGCAAACTAGTTCAGTAGGGATCCTAGCGTATTAGCGGCGTGACCATCGTTGCGTATGGCTAGTGGCGCATCCCCGCGCCTTCTTCCTCGACCGTCTGGCCGCGTTGGAGCGCGCTAATTAAGAGCTTGCGAAACCTCGCCTTCGACGATCACGCGACGGCAGTCGGGTCCCGTCGTTTTCCATAAAAGTGTTTGTCTCTCTCTCTCCTCTCTGGGAAGCGATGCGCTTCTTGAAGAATGTCACGTAAGGGGGCGTCGCGGCGCTGAACAAGAGCGTTGCAGGTGTGGCGTTTTAGGCAGCATGAACGTGGCCTCTTTGCACATTCACTGGTGTGAACCTTTACTTCCGCCTTGTTTTGCTTTGCTTTTTGTTTTTGTTGTCCTTTTATGTAGGGTAAGAAACCTTTAGGAGGCGAAAGTAGATCCTGAGATAGTGGCAGTAGATAGCCTGTACAAAAGTTCAATGGGCACTTTATGGAGTCTGTAGATTTTGCATTGAAAGTTTTGTGAACCCACGGTCCTCCAGGGACCGCGCGGGCAAGACGTCGCGAAGATCCCCTTCAAACCTGACCTAGCCGGTCGCTGGCGTGGACCTTCAAGCTGCACTTCTTTAAGCCGCAAAAGCGAGTTTAAAGTGTTGTTGTCAGTTACACTCCGTCAATGCGCGCTTGCTGTTGGCGTCCGCGTGGACTCCGCGCTTCTTACGACCGTCTGGAGGGAGAGGATGTTGTGCTCTCCTCTCATTCCTTGAGTTCACGCCCTCAGCAGGTGTTGGTTTGCTTCTGTATAATGAAGCAGGACATCGTGTGTTCACTCTGCTTGTTTCAAACTTGGGGCTTTGTCCGCTGTTTTTCTTGACTAGCCAGCGTTATGCTGCAAACACGTTGTTCTGGGCCGGTGGGCTTGCTTGTTGCCCCAATGAGACCGTGGAAAAATACGTCTGTGGTTCTCCGCTGACTGCGAAGTTTTAGTAGCATGCGGAGCTCTACAGACGCCGATTGATGGCAGCTGAGCCGGCGAATATAGGCCGCAATCTTGGAGAGCAGGAATACAGCTACATTCACCAGTGCGAAGCCGACCCTGTATTGTATTGCGGAGCGTTTTTTCTTCTCCCCCCCCCCCCCCTCTTTTCTTTATATCAGAGAACTTCATACAAACTTCGCTCAGATTGCCATTTATTACTTTTGTTATTGAATAACGCCTGCGTTCCGGAAGCGCTTCTTTTAACGTCGCGCCCATTTCATTAGTGCTGCTCCCTGCACTGCCTGCATAAAGTGAAAGGACTGACCTTTGGGGAAAGACGAGAGAGTTGAGTAATCTCCAAAGCAGACGAAGATCGGTCGAAAGGTCAGTCGCCAGCGCACTCTCTACGCTGCAGGCGATAAGAGTTTCGGAGCACGTCAAAGGCTGTCGGACAGAGAGACGGAGGCGACAAGAGCCAGAGTAGGCAGGGGAAATGGAGCGACTGTTTGCCTCCATGGCGTTGTTGCTAGCGAAACCGCGAGCACCAGTGCGCCGCTACCCCCGTCCGCGCGTCGCATTATTGCCGCTCATTTTTCATTCCGTCTGAAAGCCACAGAGGAAATGGTCGGCGGCGTAGTGGCCCGTCGCGTTTCGGGCCAGAAGTTTCGCGAAAGTTAATCCTCGGTTTCGTCGTCCCATTGTTGAATTTAAAAAATGGTCTGCTCAGTTCGCTGCACGCATTTCCGTTCTGTATATTTCACGAGCAGAGCAGTGCGTGGAGCCTGGTTTTTGTACTTGCGTATCGATTTCACGGGATGCGTAACTTCTGGACAAGGGGACTAGGCACCCGACGAACTCGTGAACCGCACTCTCACCCTGCAGTTTTGCAAGCGCGCAGGTACCGAAATACACGCAACACGCATAGATGAAAACGCAGAACCAACTAGCCCGGCAACATATTTCACACGCGTATAGGTATTGCGTAGGTGGTGCTGGGGTGGGGTTGTTCTGCGTCAAGTTAAAAAGCACAATAACTCATGTCACACTCACGGTGGTCACCTGAACTCCCGTGTGGAAAGGACGATGGAGGAGGTAAAAAGAGAGTGAGAAAGGGGGAAAATGAAAATCTACCTGAAAGAATTCGCACGCCTTTCTGCCTTTTTTTTGCGTTTTTTTTATATGCTGACAAGACAATGAGGACAGCTTCACAAGTTCATTTAATTATTATTTTCAGTATAAATTGATTATCTGCCTATCTCTCGGTGCGTGGACGTTTATCCGGTAACAAAATACAAATTCATCGCCGAGAAAATTGCGTATGAAAATATTCCCGTCAGTCGATTCAAACTCCTGACGTCCGCGCCGAAAAGGACGGGCTGCCACTGTTTTGAAGTGAATGTCGGTGCAGCATGGGATCTGGGAAAATCGGTGTCTACACGCACGCAATTTTACTTGAGGAATCGGCCGCTGATGGTCGCGACACCTGTATTTCGTTTTTTGCAATTATCTACCATATATAAGCTTCGTTTTCGTTCAGTGGTGTCTTCCTACTATTTGTCGTCCGTGTCCATTTTTGGACAGTGAAGTGAAAAAAAAAATGAAGAGGGAAAATTATCACCAGGAGAGGTTGAATCGAATTGAAAAATGTTTTTTATTGAATGTTTTCGTCACCGTAATAATACTAATAATCATATTTCAGTGCCCCCCTGAGATCTGCCGTTTTCGGTTTAGTCGCCCTCCTTGTTAGCCCAGAGTAGAGCCGCGCTTGGGCCGCTGTCACAAGCGGGAAGGGAGAGAGAGAGAGAAAAAAAAAAGTGGGCGCCTATTTCCCATGGCCACGCGAGTCCGTGAATCGGCCGTTGGGAACGTAAGCGTCGCTCGCACCAAGAAGGCAAGCGTCAATTCTTGATGGTGTAGCCGTCGTCGTTCCAGAGAGGTCGCATATCCAACAACAGTTGTGCGAGAAAGAGACGGCGTGAGAGACAGAGGATCCATTCACGGCGTAGAATAAGGAACGGGAGAGCATAGGCAGCTTTCGGCTCTTGATGAAATACCGCTTTGGGGAATTAAATACCGCTTTGCCCCCTTGCGAATGCATACATGAGCGCACTCTTAGACAGAAAGGTGGCAATACAGAATTATTACAAACGGAACATTTGCTTGTCACGTAGGTTACTTGGGTCGTAGTAACCGTTAATGAGGTCCTGTGTGATCAGTGCGGCAACAAAACACTGAGTATTTTTTTTTTGAAGGCTTTACTCGCTAAAACTTCGGCGAGATCGCATCAATTCCTCGCTCATTAGCTATCTTCCGCATTCTGTCCACGCTTGCGTTGCTTGCGTCATGCGTCCGCGGTGGTCGCCGCCCGAGGGGGGGGGGGGGGCGGGGGGTAGTCTGCCCGCGGCCCGTGTGAGCACGAACCGGAACCGCGCGCCGCTCGTCGCTGGGCGGAAGCGCGGAGGCGCATCGTTGAGCCTGCCCGCTTCCGGTGACGGCTGGCCTCTCCGCGCATCCTCCCCACGGGAAAGGAGGAGACGGGCGAGGGGAAAGAGGAGGTGGTGGTGGTGGAGGTATACGACAGCAAACACCGTTATCGTCTTGGTCGCCGTGGCGCGCGCGGCGCTTCTCATCTCGGTATCGTGGAGGGCTCGTAACCGCACTCGCACCTTTGTAGGACGTGCCTGGGCTTCCCCGCGAGCCTCGCTTGCGTTGTGTCCACCAAGGAAGCTATGTTCCTGCGGTGCACCGACAGCATTGCGTCGAGATAAGGAGGCGGCGACAGACACGGCGTCGCTTGGCTCGTTGCTGCTCGGTGTGAACGGAAACATTGCTGCTTTTGCTTGGCTGCTGGTGCCGTGCGCTCACGTGAGCCGCGTGACTGTCCTGCAACAGCGATGGCTTCGATGCGTAGTCGGGAATGTGTGCTGTGGGCATCTCTTCTCTCGCGTCGAGGCGTGTTTTAGGGAGGCCTTTAAAAAGAATAAATTCTCTGTCGTAAGCTAAGTTCAATGAAGGAAGGGTGGGGAGAGGCATGACGTTACCGCACTTGCACCCTCTTTCCCACCGATCCACGCTCTTGGTGCGCTCGCTTTACCTTAGCTTGAGCTGTGTGCCCAAGAGAGAACAGTGCGTCTTCGGCCGTGTACGCTCGGAGGACTGGTTGGGCCGATAGTGGGTAAGAGAGGAATGCGAACGTTTTCTTTGTAGCCGGCGATGCGGGGGTCCAAACTCGCGATTACATCGATGAACTCGCCGGCTGACGTTGCTGCCTTTCGCTTTGAGCGAGCACGCTCTCGCTGATGTAGTGTATACGCCCGCATCTCCCACCGCGGCCGCCGCTCTTTCGTCACGCCTGTCTCGTCCTTCTGTATAGCACGCCTTGTTGTTGTTGCTGTTGCTGGCTGTCGTGTTCCTCGGTCTCTTCCCCCCCCCCCCCCCCCCCCCCCCCCCCCCCCCGCGCGCGCCTTGAGCCGTGCATTCGCCGTCACTCCTTTGCGCGCGCCTCGGCCGCGTTGCGCGCTTACTTGTTCGTTTATTTTTTCACGCGACTCACGGCTTCTCCACGCAGTGCTCCCGCGCGCACGCTTGGTGCGGAGCTAGGAAACGAACGAAGAAGTGACGACCCGGAGAAAAGCGTGCCTTTTCTGCTCGGAGGAGTAGAAGAGGAGAAAACGTGACTTTTGGGGGGGCTTCGTCTCTTCCTCTTCGTCCACGTGTGTGTTTGCGGAGAGATCGTTGACTCGCGTTTTGCCCCCTTCTTCTTCTTAAAAGGAGGGGAAAGTGGTACGAGGAAGAGGCACGAGTGCGGGGGAAGGAACCCCGAAGCCCCGGGGTTGAGGAAGGGGAGGCCTCGCCGGCACGCAGCGCACGCGCTCGCGGAGTGGTTTAGCCGCTCGCTGCCGTGCACGGACCCGGGTCTGGGGACGATTCTATTTGCAGAAGTGCGCCATTCCTGCGCCACTTGGTACTGCTGATGCTGCTCCTGCTTCAGCTGCAGCCCTTTTGTTGTCTGCCTGTCCTCCTGAAGGGGTGACGGTGTGGGCGTCAGCGTGCCGCTCTTTCTCTATTTCTCTCCTTGTTTTTTTTTTTTTTTCCTCCGAGAGCCTCTGCACTGGCATAGTTCGTCGTGACATCCGTGATGGTAAGTGGTGTGACGCGAATCCCGGAGGCGGCCCGCGTTATACACAGATGCGCGCGCGCATACTCGCATCATTTCTGGCATTGTTGAAGCGTGACTCCACTGGTGTGTGAGTGTTTCCGGGCTTGCGAGAGCGCGACGACCAAATGCTCTGGAATTTTTCAATTACAGC
Source organism: Amblyomma americanum (assembly GCF_052857255.1). NCBI lineage: Eukaryota > Metazoa > Arthropoda > Arachnida > Ixodida > Ixodidae > Amblyomma > Amblyomma americanum. The sequence goes on from NC_135502.1 coordinate 28,840,516, forward strand.
TGAAACACAGCGTAAGTGACAGTTGAAGTATCGTGCGGTCGAATTCTACCTCGTATATTTATTGGGCAGCCATGAGATGCGACGAAGCTTCAACTCGATTATGAACCCAGCAAAGAGAGACGCCTAGCTGCTATTTCCAGGTAGCTTTGCCTGTCCAAGGGCGTCGGCAGGGAGAAGGAGGTTGTGCAGCACTGATTTTCCTCCGTCCAATTGAGTCAGAGTCTCTGGAATCGAATACGCGAGTGTGTCGTATCTTACACGTGCGTTTCTGTCGAAGGGTGGTTTACTTTTCTCATGCATGGTTGGAGGAAAAGAGAGGAGTGCCAACTTTTACCATGTTGCAGGACTAAAAGAACGATGGGGCCGTCTGACCGTTTTAAATCTTTCCCTGGCTGTGACCTTGGAGAGTCCGGCTCCAACTTGGGTCAAAAGATTCGGCGGCATCCACTACAGCGTGCGGCGCCTATTTTTTTATTACTTTTTGCTTGAAAATATAAGTAAAAGCAATAAACGAAGGCTGCACCATGGCTGTTCATCATTACATTCGCCAAACAAAGCGAATAAAAAAAAGGCCGAACTTTGAAAGACCGATGCAAACCAGGGCACGGAACCCGTACACAAGACGTCGTCGTATACGGAACGGCCTCTCAGACAGCGCGCTTGAGAAATTCGCGCTTGAAAAATGGCTTCTCGTTAAACGGGTTGTGTCAGCCCGCTGATCAGTCATCCTGGCCGTTTCCCAAAGCTGTGCAGGCTTGTGGGGCTCGTGACGCAACAGTTTTGTCAGCTCGTGTGCTTCGGGGAAAGATAATGCCGGCTAAACCAATTTCGAAATCCTTTCGGGCCGCCCTTGAAGGCGCCGCGAGCTCAGCGGCACGCCGTCTAAAGAATTACTCCTCGCGTATTCGGCCCCATCGCCCAGCAGCCTAGCGTCCGATGTGACCGGCGTTCTCTGCAAGTGGCTGCAGGTCATGAACACGAAAGCAACTGGGCGGATGCAGTTATCTGTTGCAAAAGTGAGGGTTGAAATCATTGCCACGCTGAAAAGTGTGAGAATAGGAGGACGTAGGGAAGAAGCGATCATCATCATTAGCAGCAGCAGTCCGCTGCAGGACAAAGGTCTCTCCGATTGATCTTCGATTAGTCCTGGCCCTGCAAATTTATTTTTCTCATTTCCACACGAATGTTTATAGCGGCGTGGATCTTCACGAATGCTACAGAAGTAGACTCCAGTCCCCTTTTTGAGGGGAAGATCAGGTTTTGAGATGGAAAAGGGTGACTCGCCCTCTACTCTCTGCCTCGGCGTTTTTGCACTTCAAAAAGTGGACTGGAGTCGACTTCTGTCGCATTCATGTAAACGCGGCTTATGCATGAACGTGTGTAGCCGATTCGAATTCGTTGCGGTGCCTGCCTTTGTGGCAGCACGGTTGAACTGCCGCACGCGCCGGCGACTTGTCTATTCATAGCAGCAGCACAGCTCTTAAGTGTTATGGTATCAGCTCTGCGCGCTTGGATGCGTGCAGAAGCGGTCCTTGGCGAGTCTCTCCCCCGTGCCGTCGAGCGTCCTTCACCCGTTTCCCGCTGGGGCATGCGGGCCGTGTCAGCGAACCTTGGAGTCTCCGGATAGGGCCCCTTCTTGAGATGCCGGCCTTTGCTTCCCTGTCTTTTGCGCCCTGTGGCGCCCGTCCTGGCCACGCAGGCTGGGAAAGCTGTTGAAACAATTGTTGTTCGAGTGACAGCTGTGCACAGGTGACTTTTTCTAGCAGGAAGGGGGGGGGGGGGGTGCAACGTCACCGTCGGCGTAGTGTGTCGGCAAGGACAACTCCCCTGTCCTCCTTCCGATTAATGCTGATGTTACTCATGTGGATCCGAGTCGACTCCGAAGAAAATGCATCCTTTGTGCCGGTGTGGTTTAGGTGCGTCAGGTGCATGTGAGTTTTCCATGCAGCTCGCGATGCATGCGTGGTGCCCTAAGAGGGAGCACAGGTCGAGGTAGCGCCGTCACTTCATCGTGGGGGGTTTGTTTGTTAAAACACATCTATGTTGCCCCGGATACATTGCGGCGCCCAAGAAATGGAGACTTGATAATGCAGTTTGTTAAACTGCGCCTCCCGGGAACGAAAAGAACGCATGCGGGCGTGCGCGGATATTCCACGCGTCTTCAGGGGTATTTAAGAATAATGCAGGAAAAAAAAAAAGACAACGTAGTATTGTGTAGGCTGAAGTAAATAAGGACTCGAGCAGACGGATGTGCCTCGCAAAGAACCGAAGCTCTTGGTGCGATAGCGAGGAAATACAAGGGAACTCGTGCTTTCTCCTGCCGTGTTCGCCTGATGTGGTGTTGAGGTAGCGGATCATTATCCTACCAACAGAGTGCCGTCCTGGAAGTCCGCTGTACGTCGAATCTGTTCTTACTTTACAAAGAGCTGGAGCGCTGCCGTAGCTTACCTTCAGGGGCTTCTGTGGACAGCTTTGATGACTTTCAGTCCAGGCCACCAGTGTTGGTTCTGCTGTGCTGAAAGCATCAGCTACAGAAAGTCCACTACTGGGCTCCGTGACTGCAGGGGGGGGGGGGTTCTTTGCGGGTCGCTCTGTGTCTTCGTGTACCCTTGCGCTCGCTCTAACGGGACGGCGGGGTGTTGTACGCTCGCGACGCTCGGCCTTCGCACCTGAACGCGACAGAGATTAATGCGCTATGCCGCTGCTTGGCGGGACCCGTGAGCGAGAAGTGTGCGCGCGTGTAATAAGCGATGGCGTTGGGCAAGCTTTCGCGGTGAGAGAAAAATAAGCAAGTAACAAGCGTGTTCTCGCTCTTTCCCGAGGAATTCCCGGGGCTGTATACGTTCCATTTGCCACCTTTTTCCTCCGCTCCTTGCGCGCCACCAGAAAAGAACTTTCATATATCTTTTTAACTCCCCATAGCTAGAGACGCACGCGCACACATCGTGGGCCAGTGGTGTAGCCAGGTATTTTGGGGTGGGTGCAACTTGGCTGCATCGTGCGCGCGTTGGGGGGAAGGTATTGAGGTACTGACTGCCGAAATAAACAAAAATAAAGGTGGTGTGGCAGGGCGTGCTGTCCTGACGCTAAACGCCGCAAATAAGCGAGAAAAAAAAGAGTAGACCAGGCCTCCTCAACAGTGAACAACCTTGGCTGCTGCAAGGGCGCGTACTGTTCGCCCGCCTGTTACGAGCTGGCCTCGCATTGTCTGGGGGAAGTTGGCGCGCGCTGCGGGATGCCCGTGTGTGCTTGGTGGGAGGTGTGCGCCGGCGGTGATAGCTTCTTCCTGCATCGGCGGGGAATCTGTGTCGCCGCTGGAACAGATTCTATTCTTTCCCGCCCTTTGCAGCGACTGTTGTCACGGGGACCTTCCTCGGGGCTCGTTGCGTGGTCGTTGTAGTGTATCTGTTGTGAATGCTACGCTCATTTAAAGGAGGGATGAGCTAGGAGAGCTTTCGCGCCCTGTGAGAGATACTTGCGCGTTTGTTTCAGTAAGACCTGCGCTAGATTGGCAGGGGAAAGTGAACATGAAGCATGACTTATTATGAGTGTGCATTGCGAAAGGCTCCTTCAGTTTACCAGTCAAAAACTGGTAGAATGACTGCGCTCTCACGTTACCTTGAATTATACAAATGCGTGTACAGTACAGAGCGGAATGTCTCAGACTATTTATGGCGACGGCTACAAAATTACAACAGCAATAATAATAATAATTAAACAACAATAAACCTATAGAAAGGCTGGTGCGCTTTTCGGAGCAACAGCAGTATAGAAGAGTATACGCGCGACTTGCTAGTATAGCGCGCTGTCGAGGTTGTTTTAGCACCATTTTGAATGGCTCTCATTACCTGGATGGCATTGTCGCCGGCCGCATTCACTCGCTATGTGGATCACGTTGGTCGCTGCACTTTCGCTCTTTCCTGTTGGTTGGACGACCCAGATGTCAACGCCAGTGGACCGTCCATTAGCGTCCCCCGTTCCCTCGCCTTTCAACCTATACTTTGCCGTCGTCGCCTTGACACACTCGCGCGCACCGCCCATTCATTCTCAGCGGCGTTTTTTTTTTTTTGCCCGCTACTGAAATCGTTGAGATCGCGCGGGGACCCGTCGCAGTGTTCTCAGATGAACCAGCGCAAAAAGGACAACGGATAAGAAACAAGGAGGACGACACGGACAGAAAGGTGTCCTTTTCTTTGTTTCTTGTCCGTTGTCCAACAACAAGTTTTCCGTCGCAGTGAGCGCTGCGGTGGGGCGCGTCGTATCCGCCCACGCTGCTTTCGAGACGGCGCATCGTTTTGTTTTGAAGGCACCTCCTGCGCGCTGTGCGCATTAAGTGTATTACGCTGTGGCGTATCGGAGGATGCGATTCTTTCAATCGCACATGTACTGTCGACCCGGCGCGGTGGCTCAGTGGTTAGGGCGCTCGACTACTGATCCGGAGTTCCCGGGTTCGAACCCGACCGCGGCGGCTAAAACGCTAAGGCGCCCGTGTGCTGTGCGATGTCAGTGCACGTTAAAGATCCCCAGGCGGTCGAAATTATTCCGTAGCCCTCCACTACGGCACCTCTTTCTTCCTTTCTTCTTTCACTCCCTCCTTTATCCCTTCCCCTAAGGCGCGGTTCAGGTGTCCGCCGATATATGGGACAGATACTGTCATTTCATTTCCCCCAATACCAATCATTGTTATTATCATGTACTATCGGGCACAAAAGTTTGTGGGACGCGAGTTCTTGGAAAAACGTTTATTGTATACACAGCTCAACCTCGCTACCCGGTCGCCTGATATTTTATGAAAGTATTAAAGGCAGATAGATAGATAGTTGCCAGGAAGAAAGAAAAGGAAAGTGCACAGGCCTGCTCACTGGCTCAAGACGAGCCACAATCGCTACCACGTGCAGATAGAAGGAGAGTTGAAAGTTCAGTATTAAAGGCCTAAATGCGCCTTCTTATATAGTCACATTATCGGGCGACTGGGTAGCGAGGCCGAGTTACAATAAACATTTTTCCAGGAACTAGTTCGCTTCCCGCAAACTTTTGTGCCCGATAGTACGTGCGCATACTTTCAATCGCATGTTTTCGAAGCACATGATTGAAAGCGCATGGCGCTTCTCGATATGGCACGAAATCGAATTCGAACGTCCAGGCTACGGAAGGCTTTTCTGTTCCTCGCTGAATGCGGAAAGGGCGAGGGATTGTGAGCCCGTGCTGCACGCCCGCCACGCGACCGTGGGAAGGCTGTGGAGAAGCGGCGGGTGGTGTGTAACAGTATACTGAATGCAATGGAGACGACTTGCTAGAAGACCATGGAGTCGTCGTGCGTAGCTTTTCCTTTCCTTCTCGTGACCTGAGAAGGGCGCACTCAGCTTTCACGGAGAGGCAAGCAGCTGCGGCAGTGCAGCGCGTGCTGCGAGCAGTTCGATTCCGTCAGACGCATGATCCGTTCCGGACGCGGAACAACGGAGTACGGCTCGCTGATAGATCGGGCGCGCGCATGACCGAGTTTGCTTCCGCTGGACGAACAATGTTCACCTGGTGCCGAACTGCCCCGCTGACGGAGGCCACTGCGCGTCGTAGTTCTGCTTGGTGTATGCACATTGTGGCCTGTGCTATGTAGTTGCCCCTATGTGTTGCGTGGCCCCGGCGCGCTTGCGCGTTTGGAGAGCATGGCCGCTCTCGATTCGTGCTTTGGCAGCAAGTAGTACAGAAACTGCCATCTAACGTTTCAATGAGGAGGGTGACGTTAAGGAGGAACGAAATTTCGTTCTCTCACTCTCACACTTGGCCTGTATGCACAAACCGCGCTATGAGGGCTTTCCAACTTTTCCAACACCCCGAGTGCGCAAACAATGCTGGATTGGTACTCGCTCAAATGAATTAACGGTGCTTCGCAGTGTGGACCGTGCAGTGCGCTGTTATAGCCCATAAGGATGAGCCATATGTATGCCATGTCGAGTCTCTCATTTGCCTACCCTTGCCTGCTCAATAGGTTAACCAGGGCCTCGGTTCTGGCGGTCTTGATGCCATAGTACGTACGGTGGGGAGCGAGCGATCACGTTTCACGTGTCACTTGCGGCAATGCAGGGTTCTCTTTGTCCGCCGCTGTGGGCAAGAGTAGTTGGTTGAGCACCGACGCGAATTACGGAGGTCGTGGGTTCGGATCTCGCTGGCCGCATGTGGTAGCTCTTTCTTGTATACTTTTCAAACAGTTGTCTTTCAAACGTAAAATGGTTACTAATTTCCCATTTATCAACACCACAAATGAAAAGGGGCAAATAGAATTCTCCTATGCTGTTATTGGTGTCTCTGTTTGTTAGGTTGCTTTCATCACCAGCCAAACTGCGTTGCGTACGCACCTGCGCACAAGAGCACGGCTTCCCGTGTTCTCCCCGGTTCCTTTTTCCGCTGTCGCAAAACCGGATGCCCGAAGCGCGCGCTCCTTTGTACACGTGCGTCTATATTGGCGCGGCCTCCCCGAGAGATAAGTAATGTGCGCGCGGTGGCTCGGGGCGCCAATGACACTTTGTCTCGGGAGACGTTTCAATCGGCCTCCCTCTGCAAATTGGCTCTCGCCGACGTATGCTCGCATAACTGGTTGCCCGTTGGGTCGTTTGTATTGTCGCGGTGACGTGCGCGCTCGCGCCTTGAAAGCGATATGCCTGCTTCGTTTTTGTTTCTTCTTCGCGAGCTCTCCCGCGGTTGCTCAGTCGACATGGGTCTTGTGCAGGTGCTTCCATAAAGGAGGCAACCTTCTTTGCGCGTGTTTTTTTTTGTTGTTGTTTCGTTTTCTGCCTGCCGTCTCTGCAAGTTGCGCTTGTCGCCTCGTAGGCGGAGCCGTCGCTCATACAGGCGTTGTGGGTTTCGTAATCGCGTGCGAAAAATAGATTGGCCCCGCTAGTATTTCGCTCCCGAGCCTAAGGTTGCTGACCTCTTCACGGGACTCTAGTTGCTCCCGCCTAAATTTTTACTCCGTATTTTACCATTTGTTGTGTGCCCGAGAGCTTTGTGCGCGGTCGCATTCCGGATTGAGTTTATTAAGCTCGCTCGTTGCTCTTGTCTAGCGGCGACATCTTGCTTGGAATAAAAAAAAAAGCAATTTAAAGGACGGTTCGGTTCCCATATGACAACTTGTTTTACGCTGGCTGTTCGGACTGCGAAACCTGATGAGCCCTGCACTCTGGTGGAAACTCGTTTTTATTCCTGAGAGAATCAGTCAAAAAGAGAACTCTACAAAAGGCGCAGACCTTCACTTATCTGACCGCAGAACTTGGGAGGTGCTGAAATCTCGCTTTAGTACTCGTTTAATTATTCGCTCGTTGCCGACAAGGTCTGCTGTCGTTGTCACGTACCCGCTTGATACAAACGTGGTTCAGTTGTACCCATGCCTTCATTCTTGTACGTCTGGCGTGTCGTTGGTCCCCACCCTTCCTGCCCAAACTTTGAATTGCGAAACATGTACCCACGAGCTCAAACCGAAGTAAAATTGCAGCACATTTTTTCTACATTTGGTCTTTTTCTAGTACAGCGCCAGTCCTGTGTTAAGCGGTCCTTGCCTTCGCACTTCGCTTCTCGAACCTCGGTGTTGTTACGTGAGGTCTTCGGTATCGCTTGGTGAATGCCTCTTGCAGACCTTAACTCGTAATTGACAGAACCGTTACTGTAACGGACACCGGTGTGTCGAAGCTCAAAGTCGGAGCTCTTCACGTAGCTGCGCTACAACTATCGGTCGCGGTATACCACGGAAGAGGGGCTCATTATGGGAACAATGAATAACTGCGCAAAAAGGACGGGACAAGAGCGAAGAACCACGCGAGACCTGATGTCGTACCGACTAGCCCCTCACCGCACTCTTCTAAAGAGGGAATCGACTCTTCGTTATGCTGAAAGGCCGGTGCTTTTCAACGTGCCATCGTACGACAAGCCGGCGCGGTACCGCGGCCACCACAAAACGAGGGTAAACGTTAACCCTCCTCCTTGCGCGTCGGGCTCAACCTTCGCGTTTTAGTTGTAGCCTTGTTTACATGAACCCGACAACGGCGTGTCGAGTCGGGGGTCGAGTTGAGCAAGGTCAACCCAACTCGATGACTGCCTGTTTACATCAACTCGATACTAGCGAGTCGACTCTCGCGCCCTGCGAGGCGCGACCGCACGATTAGTAAACCGGCGCCCGCTTCTGTTCTGCCCACCCTCTGCAAGCCGGGCTCATGTAAACGCCCAGACTGATTTCAGCGCCGGGCGGCGAGCTTCGCGCACAACGGTGACGCTCTTCTTTTCATCTCCCGTTTATGCGCCGGACGAGCGCTTGCAGTGCATTTGCGGAGACCACCGGAAACGAGGCCGCCGTGTTTGTCCGTTTTCTGCACCGGCTAAAAACGGTGCAGCGTATGCGCAAAGCACAGTTAATAGTCAACTGCGTTCGCAAATCCGTTAGTAGTAGTATTTTTATTCAGTATAATAAAAGGAAGGAAAAGATTTTCTTTAGCCCCGGCATCTGATATGGCCACGGGGAGCACCCGAGCTGGGGCCGCAGAAATGGAGGGATAGCAGGCAGGCTGGAGAGATTAAATGATAGAGGTGACGGGACAGCCATGAGAGGTCGGGAACTATATACAACTGTTCCGTTTGTGGATGGATGGATGGATGGATGGAAGACTCTGGCCCTGTACTCGTTCTATGTCGTGATTGGATGACCGGGGCTAACAAAAATCTTTTCCTTCCTTTTTATTATTATTTTAATAAAACCACTTACTCCTCTCATAATCTGATGGTGTATCCAGCATCCGTACCGCTGCATCCTTTTGGTGGCGCTGAGCGGGGACATGTATGGCAATCAGTTGCTTGCTGCGTGCGGCGCTGGTTGCATAATGCACCGAGCGCTACCGAGTGCGCAGGCAGAGACAGCCTTGGCCGCCGCCGGTCGGCCGGCGAGGCAACAAAGGCGGCCCGCGTTCACCACCGAATGAAACGAGGCCCCTTTGGACGACCGCGGCGTGAGAGCGATTGCCGGCGCCCGAAACGTCGTCGTGCCGTACGCGCAGGTTTTTTTTTTTTTTTTTTGTCCTGAGCTGAGGTAGGAAGCATGGCGTTGAGGCTCGTTAGCGGGCGGAGGGAAAGTGGGTGTGCGGTGTACGCTTGCCGATTGCGTGGCCGGCCGTTTTGAAACCATTGTGGTCGTTCGGGCTCCCTGCCCGAGAGAGGCGGAAGAGACGAGGGGAACTGAGGGTCGGCGCCACCGCCTGAGGGGAGTCAACGGCACCATTAGCGAACTGCTCTCCTGTGAGATGGAGCGGTGCGCAGTCGCCTTGCAAGCGGCGCGCGCTTGTCGCCGTTTGAGCGCGCCTGTTTAGTTCGATGTGCATACGACGGATTCGATTGGTTGTCGTCGCGCATCGGCTTACGCTACCGTACGATCACATTGCACAGAAAGAAGGTTGATAGAGCAGCAGGCATGGCTGGCCTGGCTTTTGTGGACACGAAATAATCGGAGGAAATGTGCTTGCCTGGAGAGAAGGCATGCGCTGTGCAATGTGATGGTGACCACAACTACTCGCGAGGCGGCGCTGGAAATCTTTTGTCGGCTCCTTCCGAAGTCATTGTTGACGCCACAAAACCATAGCGCGAAAGATACGATCGCTTTGACGCCACCATTCTGCAGCCTACGCTGACCTTCGTAGGCAGACTGCAGGAGCAAGCCAAATGTTTGCTAGTCGTCATCTCCGGTTGACAGTCGAAGCATCTGGTAACCCGTGTGGGCGTGCTCACGGTCCCGGCCCTTGCTTCGTCGTCGGGGCTTCCTGCGCGCGGACTACCCCGCCGTGCAAGACAACGCATTGTCGATTGCGGCCGCCCTTTTGTTCGAGTTGACGCCCGTGCTCGTGCAGGCGTCGCGTGCCGTGCAGCAAACACCAGCGGCGAGAACATCGGCAGTGCATGCCGCTTTGCAGGGCGCGCCGGCGCACCCTCCTCCCCCTCCTGCTTGGGCCGGCCGGTTGACCGCCTTTTCACGGTTCACTCGGCCGATACGCGAGCGCGGCGGCGACCGGCTTGTCGATTACGCGCCTCCGGATTGTGAAGAGCGCGGGAGCTAAAGGATTACGCGCCCTCCTCAACCCCCATCTCCTGCACCCCCCCCCCCCCCCCCTTTCTCCCGCGGCCTCTTCCTACGCTTCGCCGGCGTGCGTTCGCGCGCACACGGGCCGCGTCGGCTCTATTTTTGGCCGCTCTTTCTCTCCGCTTACAAACCGCCGGTTTCGCCCTGACTGCTACTAACTGTTGTTGCTCGGTCCACGCTTTGGCCCGCTTACTCTTTTTGTTATTATTTCTCTTGGAGAGGACGACGTGTTTGTGCGCTGTGTGCTGCCGCCTCCCGTGGGCGTCCGATGATGACGCCTATTCGCAGCCCGTTCCTGCTTGCTTGTTTTTCTTCTCGCTCTATCTGCGAATTGTTGTAATTGTGATTTTTCTTTCGGTCGCCGCGATTCGACGGTGGCGCCTTCGCCCGCTTCAGGCCGTTTCAACTGCGCGGCTCATCGAAAGGACCTGGCCCCCCGCGGAGCGCGCCCGAGCGACCACGGAGCTACGCGATTTTTCGCGGGAATCGCCGTAGCGTATCACTCTCTCTCTCTCTCTCGCGCGCGCGCGCACGCGCGCTTTTATCGGATCGATTATCTAATGCGGCCAGAAGTGTCTCCCGTCTCACCCCCTCCACTTTTTAGTCTATCTTTTTGGGGGGTTTATTGCTTTTTTTTTATTCACTGGCCTCAGGTTGAGTCTGTCCACGGTGTTCTATACTGATATTGCGCGGAGCGTCTAGCCTTGGGGGTGATTTATTTCGCGGGTTTTTTGGATTCGAAATGGCCACTCGCGTACGGACCTCTGCATGCGCCGGTGGATTCGGGTGAGTGCACGCGTATGAGCTGTGTGTACTGTATCTATATCGGAGAGGATGGCCGATTTCGGAACATGCGCGTGTTGGGTATGTTCTCTGCGACGCCCGTATTTGTGGCGAGGATTGGTGAAGAAAAAGCGCTTTCTTCATTTTTTTTTCTTTCTTACCTTCTCGCCCCCGTTTCTAAAGTGGGGTCAATGCCCTCTCTCAGCAAGGCTGGGGCTCGTGGGCGGGCGCGCGGCGGGTGGACTCGATAGCGCTGTTCTGTGCAGCCACAGTCAGGTTGGAGTCACTCCGGGACGAGATGGGAAGATAGGGAATTCGGACCTCGGTAGCGGCCAGCCCTTTTCGAAAGGCCGCAGAGGAAAAAAAAAAGTTTGAAACGAGAAGATATGCATGCAAAGACTTCACTGCTCGTTAGAAGGCGCCAATGGTTGGAATAAATATGGTGACATTGTCTTCGTGTGAATCTGTAGCACCTCGTTTTCTTTGTTCGGAGATAAAAATTTGAGCCACTTTCTTTATCCCGGCCTTCTGTTTAACCCGTATGGCTTCCTGCCGCTTTCGGGGCAAATGTGGCCCATATACTATTGGGGACAAGAACGCCCAGGTTTCTCTGCCTCTGTTATCGGCCGACGGTTGGAGGCCACGCTTTTGGAGGTGGAAGTCGGGCTGGCGTCCTCTCCTGCGCGGCAAGGAAATCGTCGTTTTGTCCCAGAAAGTAGGTGTATCGCGAAAGCTCTTCGGCGGCAAAAAAAAAAAGATAAACGTGGTGCCTCGAAAGGTACACCTTGGGTCGATCAAATTGGCGCGCTGAGAACACGAAGTGTGTCCTCGACACGTTGACGCCGCTGTATTTTAAACCAGTGTACGGCAAGACCTTTTCACAAACAGGTCCACGGGGGCCGCCATATTCGGCCCTGGACTGTGCTCGTAGTGATGCAAAAAGTTAAGGGTTAAGCTACCCCAAGTTCATCACACAGCCCAGAAAACCGGTTCTCCCGAGGGTCGTGAAAGGTGTATAGTCCATATCGCATGCGTTGTCAGTGTGCACTTTAAAGAACCCCAGGTGGTCGAAATTTGCGTGCGATGTCGGTGCACGTTAAAGAACCCCTGATAACCGAAGTTTTCGGAGGCCTTCACTATACGGCGTCCCTCCATAGCCTGAGTCGCTTTGGGACGTTAAACACCCGTAAGCCAATCCATATCGCATGCGCGTTGGTCGCCGGCAGAGTTCACTGAACTCTCCCTCCACGGTGGGCAGGGTGTGTGAGTTGTGTGTCTGTCACTGCAGGCACGGGCAGCGGTTGGCTCGTATCGGGGGATGTGACTCACAGCGACGCCTGTACTCCATTTTCACGGCCTCATTGCGCGTGCACATATTTACGCTCTGGCCGCGTGTACTACGTTGCTTCACGTTTGTAACCGTGCGGGATGTTGCGTCAGGCGTATCCTTCCCGGTGCCGCGCGCTTTGATCACACGAGCGCCGCCGTCGCCCGCTGCGCCCCGTTGCGTTGCAACGCTTCCGGGCACCAGGCTGCGAGCGCAGGAGACAAAGGAGTCTGGCTCGCTGTGCTGGCATTTTTTTCACTCCTGCTGGTGGGGATAATTTTTTATTATTGATTTATTGCATATAATCTGTTCCTATATACGGTACTGCAGGATGGTGTGGAAGGGGGTCTGTTCAGGAAGCACGGTATACGCCGTTGAACGCCCAAAAGTTGCTCGCGTGTTATGGAGACGCCTCAGTGGAGAGATGTGTTTTATGGCGAGAGCCGTTACTATATAGGACCCTGCGCCGAGTGGTTGTGCAACTGAAGCCCGCTCTATACTTGTAGAAATCCGCAAGCCAAGGGAAGCCAAGCCAACCAGAGAAAGCAGAACTAAATAGAAAATTACTTGTAAAACGTGGTTTCACGACCCGAAGCGACACGTGAGCTGAGGGTCACCGTAGGAGGAAGCTGCTGAATTATTTACACCACCTGAGCAAGCAAGCGCTGACATCGCACATCACAGGGTCGTTTTTGCATTTCGCAAAAAAATTGAATGCTTGTGGATAAGTACGCTTTGTTTCCCTCTGCTTAATGGTGCTCCTGTCATCAGCTTTTTCGCAGAGTGACACCTTTACGTTGCGAGGGTTGTCTGCATAATTAAAAGAGATGAATAGTGGCACAGATAACCCCCTAATGCTGTTATGCGTTGAAAGTGATTGCACAAATGCGCAAGGTGCCACGCAGCGCCGTAGAGCAGCACAGTTGCTTCAGCAACAGAGCGGACGTCGCCGTTACGTCGCCACGCTAAGCCGACTCGCTCGTGACGTAAGGCGCCAGTCAGCCGCCGTTGTGAAACGGATCCGCGAATTGATCGTCCACGCCTGCCAGTGTTGGGAGAGGACGACAGGTAGTACAAACGGACGTGTAGTAGGGAAGCGAAACATTTAAAGGACAAAAGCGTTCGGTTTGATGGGATTGCTCTTGGCGCTTCCGCCATACTTCCTTTTTCTAGTCCCCCCTGACAGCATTTGTGAAAGCAGCCTGTGGAAATGATTAATTTAGCGATAGGTGACCTGTGTTCGGAGGGGAGATTTTGCTAGAAAAAGTAGCCGCCCTGTATACGCAATGCCATATGACCTCGACCGCACCAGAAGCTTTAAAGAACGCAAATATAATCTTAATTGATAAGAAAGGAGACGCCAAGGACTTGAAAAATTACAGACCGATCAGCTTACTGTCCGTTGCCTACAAGGTATTTACTAAGGTAATCGCTAATAGAGTCAGGGAAACCTTAGACTACAACCAACCAAATGATCAGGCAGGCTTTCGTTAAGGATATTCCACAATACATCTTATTCACACTATCAATCAGATAATAGAGAAATGCGCAGAACATAACCAACCCCTATATATAGCCTTCATTGATTATCAGAAACCATTCGCCTCAGTGCAAACCTCAGCAGTCATACAGGCATTGCGGAATCAGGGTGTAGAAGAGCCTTATGTCAAAATACTGGAAGATATATATATAGGAACTGTATACAGCTGCCATAGGCCTCCATAAAGTCAGCAATAAAATTCCTATAAGGAAGGGCGTCAGGCAAGGAGACACGATCTAGCCAATGATATTCACCGCCTGTTTACAGGAGGTATTCCGGGACATGAATTGGAAACATTTGGGAATAAGAGTACATGGAGAATACCTAAATAATCTGCGATTTGCTGATGACATTGCCTTACTGAGTCATTCAGGACATGAACTGCAAATCATGATAAATAAGTTAGACAGAGCAGTACGGTGGGCCTAAAAATTAACATTTAGAAAACCAAAGTAATGTTCAACAGCCTAGCAAGGGAACAGCAGTTCACAATTGGCAACGAGGTGCTGAAAGTGGTAAAGGAATACTTAGGGCAGGTAGTGACAGCTGATCAGAATCATGAGAGGGAAATAACTAAATAACGAGAAGAATAAGAATGGGGTGGAGCACACATGGCAGGTTCTCTCAGATCATGAATAGCAGGTTACCAATATCCCCCAAGAGAAAATTGTACAACAGCTGTATCTTACCGGTACTCACCTACGGGGCAGAAACGTGGATGCTAACGAAAAGAGTTCAGCTTAAGTCAGAGACAAGACAGCGAGTCATCGAAAGGAAAATGATAGGTGTAACGTTAAGAGACCGGAAGCGGGCAGAGTGGGTGAGGGAACAAACACGTGTTAATAACATATTAATCGATATCAGCAGGAAGAAATGGGCTTGTGCAGGGCATACAATGCGAAGCGAAGATTACCGCTGGTCCTTAAGGGTAACGGAGTGGATTCCAAGAGAAGGTAAGCGTAGCAGGGGGCGGCAGAAAGTTGGGTGGGCGGATGAGATTAAGAAGTTTGCAGGCATAGGGTGGGCGCAGCTGGCAAAGGACCGGGTTACTTGGAGAGACATGGGAGAGGCCTTTGCCTTGCTGTGGCTGCAGTCAGGCTGATAATGATGATGACCTGTGTTGGACCCGCGTTATTGGAGCCAGATTAAGCACGCCGTAATGCATTTCACTAAACGTTCTGACAGCAGCGAAAAACAAAAGGGGGGAGGGGGGGGTGATTATTAATGTAGGCAGTATCATGTGGCTTCCGATCAGCAACCAACCGGCGCCTTCGTGCCACGCCAGCGGCGTTCGTCGATTGGGCGGCCTTGTATCACGCTTGTCGATTGAGCGCCAGGGCGTCGCGGGACGCCGCGCAAGCGGATCGAAGCGGCGGTCGCGGGAAAGCTGGCGACCGGAGAACTGCTCGCACTCGTGCAGAACCGTATAAGGCAACGGGCATTGCACGTGGTTCTCGCGGGAGTTGTGCTCATCTGTCCCAAAGTGTGCACCTAGTTTAGTCGTTATTGTGATTATTTGTAATCATTTATTGGCTAACTCACTTTCTTATCGGAAACCGCGCTCTAAGAACGCATCTGGCTGGAACAGGAAGGGGGCCGCAAAATACGAAGCGGCCCGTTGTTGACTTCTTCAAGCTTTTCGTGTTCATAATTTAGCAGATTTTGCCGTATGTTAATGAGGAGGAAGCAGTCCTTAATTCGTATACCTTGCGGCAGTATATGACAAATTCCGCAGCGATATTTGCAGTGCTGGGGTTGTCTCCCCTCCCAGAAAGAAAAAAAAAAGTTTTTGTGGGAAGGAAATGGGGCAATAACTGTCTCGTATCTTGGTGGACACCTCAACCGCGCCTTAATGGAGGGCTTCGGATCACTTTCGACCACCTGGGGTTCTTTAACGTGCTCTGACATCGCACAGCATACTGGCGCGCCTTCATCGAAACGCGGCCGCCTTGGTCAGGTTCGAACCCAGGCACTCCGGCTCATGAGCCGAGCGCCCTAACCTCTGGTCATCGTCATGACATTTATTTCAAGGTTTCGGAAGAGCATTAAAAACATAACAGGCGGCACCGATGTACGGGCTTCGTTGCTGGCACCATTGCGAATTCTAGTGCTCCCCTGGCAATGCGGTGCGTGCATGTACATGATGGCAGTCAGCGAGTCTGCCGAGGTTCAATGACCCTGAGAGCGTCTGGTCAATAGGCGCCCGCTGCGTTACTGGCGTGGGGCAGTTTTGGCGGGGTCCAGTTGTGTGTGCGTCGATTGCGTGTGTGGTTTCATTCGTCGGTGGTCGCATTACTTCTGGTCGGCGGCGCGTCGGTGATCCCGTTAGGCATCTCATTTCCTAGCGAGAGCTCCTCTTTTCTTGTCCTTTTCGCCCCCTTTTGTTACGACACTTGTGTTTTGCAGTGATGAGGGGCTGATGGCGCTAGTTAGTGAAGTATACGTGCGGTGAAATTCCACATCGCACGTATGAAATACATGCCTTTATAAGAGCAAGCTTTAGAATAGGGGGACTCTACCGCTGAAGGGGGATAAGGGAATAGCGGGGCGCCAGTGTGCGTGCTCAGAACAGTGAAACCCCTCGTGCTATTTTCCTGCGCTTGCGTATACTGGCGCCCCGCTATTTCCCTATATCCGCCTAATCGATAGGGTCCCGCTATTCTAAATCTCCCTGATGTGTTGATGGAAACTTACTGCCCTGTCCAAACCGATAGTTTTATGTCAATGTAGGGTCGAAACAGCGCAGCGAGACAATACGGGGAAGGCGACAGGCATGATGCATGCTCTCAACGGAGGTTTGTCAACTATAAGGCTCCGATGGTAGCCCGATTTGACGAATCTCAGGTGGCGGCTCACTTTTTCTGCGTCATTGGCTTGCGTTCTTTTGACCACGTTTGCTGAACGGGCCCCTCTGTTGTTGATGCATCGACAGAACATGCGATTAGTTGACGCGTGAAGTGCCCTTACATTGGCCACTTTCGTTCACCATGTGGGGTCAGTTGGCCCTCTCGCCTTTGAAATTGCTCAGTAGCCAATTTTTCACTTGTCTGAATCCGTGTTTCGCACTGTTTGCAGCTGTTGATAGCTGACATACTGCGTGCATCTGAAATCAGTGATTTATGGACTCGTCCGTTAGCGCACCGCGGTCGTTCGCCTTGGACATATAGAGACAACAAGCATAGTCGTGCTCGGCTTAATGGCGGGCATATACAGGATGACGTGTCTCGCGTTGCTCGCGCAGATGGGAAGCATTGATCGCTATCTAACTCCCATTGTCTATCGGTCCCCCGACAGTCGGACTGGCTGGCTTACGACCTCCAAGCACGAACGCCCGCCGCCGCCCGGGACTTAATTGCTCCGCACGCGCTGTGTGTCATCGGCGGCCGGCGCCGCGTCCACTTTGCGGGCTATTTTTCCTCTGTCGCGACGGGATGTGTGCGTCAGCGCGCCTGCCTGTGTGTGGTATACGCCTTTTGTCGGCGGTGGGAGCCGTACGTGCACTTGTCGGTCGCTCTTGTGTCTGCATTACGCGCGCGTGCACGGACTCAGCGCGTGCAGTGGCGGCGGCGATATGGGCGTGGTTGCCATGGCACCGGCTCGGCGGCGCCGTTTTTATTTCCCACGATGCCGGAAGTGGGTGCCTCCTGTCGCCGTCACCACCACGCGGGCGCCGCGTGTCCAAAAACGGTGCCCCGCGCCCCCCTCGCTTCTCCGTTTTCGTGTCGGCTTTTCCCGTCCCTTTGCGCGGACAGCGTTTTTGCGACTCGCGGTCGTTCCGTCACGTGCCGCGGCTTACAGACACTCAGCTGCCTTGCTGCTGTCGTATACGTTGTTGGTTTGCTTATCTGCCTTTGTTTCTCTTCTGTGTATGCAGGGTGCTCGGCTATCTGCTCTCTCTCTCTCCCCCCCCCCCCCCCCCCCCCCCCCCTCTCTTCTGTATATACCGCAGCTGCGGTCTCCTCCATGTTTCAGGGAGGCAGGGCGTGGCGCTATACACGGCCGCGCATCAAGCCCTCAGAGCTCGCCGCCTCTCCTGCATTATGGCGCACGTGTGTTTCTTTTTCCTGCCGCCCCGCCGGCACCTGCATTCGCGTAATGCAGCAACCGGTGCATGGGACGGCGCTGTATATTCCTCCTCCTCTCTCTCTCTCTCTCTCTCATTGTGCATAGCTCCTAAAAATGCGCGCGAGCACCCACCGTCATTGTTATTGCAGCGCCGTGCGCGCTGCCGCTCTTACTGCAATTGCCGTTTCGGCCGACGTCGTCTCGTGCGCCTCTTCTTCCTGGTCGGCCGGCGGCGGGGAAAATCCCGTTACGCTGCCCCGAAGCCCCGCTTTGCTCTCGTGCGCGGCTCACCTCGGTCGGCCCATCGATCGGGTGGGCGGTGCGCACTGCAGCCGCACAGGAGCTGCGTGTAGCTTCGCGGCCGGCGTGGTTATGGCTCGGCCACTGACTTCCGCGATGGACCGCAGTCGGGCCCCTGCACTGTGGAAGCGTGTTCTGCTGCTCCAGCGTTACCTTTCTCTTTTGCGTTCACTTGCTGCGAGTGCCGGGGCTGCACCACCTACGAGCCTTGTCTGCCCCGCGAGCAGCATCGCGGGCTATACACGCTTGGAGGTCGTTGAACCCAGCTCCGACGCTCTCAGCTGATGTCCGCGCATTGATCGGTTTCGGGAGCGCGGTTCGCTCGCACTAGGGAACTTTCGGGTCTCTTCCGCCTTTGGTTTCGTTGGTATACTTGTCACTGTGGCGGTCGGTGTAATCGCGCGCAGGCTGCTTCGACAGGGTTAGTTGGTGCCTGACAACGATTGACGTGGAAGAGGGCTGCGGAGAGAGCTGGCTGTAGATTTGGGATTGGCGAAAGTAACGCGCAGTTAGCGTCTGGGAATTCGCTCCCATCATGCTAGCTGTCCTTGTGGGTACACTGCGTGCAATTGATGCCGCGTCCGAAGGCGAAGGACTGCGCCGTCGCGCTGCTTAGCATGGGTTGAGTGATCCATGTCCTAGACAGTAATAGACCGTTCAGCCGTTAGTGGAAACTTCCGGTAGCGTAGCATTGTTTATGGTCGACTGCGAAGTGTTCTTGTCTATATGTGAGACCTTGCAGGCTTGAGATATGCGGGCAGTCGACGAGTGGCTGTCGATTGGCTGTCGACAAGCCGTCACTGAGAAGCAAATGCTCGTTATCGCGTTTCTTGCAGGGCCTATATATATATATATATATATATATATATATATATATATATATATATATATATATATATATATATATATATATATATATATATATATATATATATATATATATACACACACACGCAGTAGCGCGCGTGCAGTGATCTTCATGGAGGCGCAAATTCGCATCCAGCGAAAACAAGGAGTCAGAATATTATCAATTACCGAGTGTGCGCGGGCATTTGAAGCACCTTCTACTCAGGACAGCAGACCATCCCGCGAATTTTGCCCTGAAATTATTCATGCTGCCGAACAGGTGTACTTGTTGTTGGATGAAATAAGGGAGTAATTACTCATTGGTATCCACCCAAGCGCAGCCATACGGCTACAGGGGAGAACTCTACAGCTTTCTTAGAAAAATTCGTCCTCGTCGAGGGCCTGTTGTTGACGCCACTTTTGCGCATGCGCATTAGAGCCGAGCATCAGCATGCGGTGTATGCTTTTGCCTTGCCGCTTAACTGTGTTCAGCTCGCAGTTTAATTTCATGCCAGCAGAGTGCTGAGCGTCTCTCATCCCTCATATCGTCATGAGTATATGAAATAAATGAAATTTGTGGTCGTCTCCCAGTGGGTGGAAAATTTTCCCCTTTTCACGGTGTTATGCATAACACGTTGGGAGGTAATCTCTCTCTCTCTCTCTTGCGCGCACACCGCGTACCGCCCGAGCAATTGTGTGGTGAGAAGGTTCCCATATTCTCGCATGCCGGCACAATATTCTCGCGGCAGGCTCAACTCGAAGCAGGCGACGCGAATCCCGCGGCGGTGACAAAAGGAGAATAGAGGCTCGGTGTGTGTTCTCGGCTCGCAGGAAAAGAAGCGAAGCGGGAGGGAAGGGGAACCATTGTTTCGCAAATGCGGGTGCGCCGTCTTGTGTGCGCGCCCTGTCGTTTTCGTGCGCCCCCTGTTGTTCGGCGGCTCGCGCTTGAGCAGCCAAGCGAGGGATGGAGATGAACGCGGACACCCGCCTTCAGGTGTGCACGCCGAGACGGGGAGGAGAAGGAAATGTGGGGAGAAGAATGAAAAGGCCGGATTCGTGTCGTGCGCTGCGGCTCGTCAAAGTACTGCTGTCCGCTGCGTGCATGAGTCCTGACTGCCGTTTCGCGTGTTTGTATGACGTGAGCGCCACTTTTGTTTGCTGTTTATATGGATGGTGTGCACGAGGCAGTGCTGGGGGACAGTTCTCATATAATTACTGGACTTCAAAAAAGTTTTGTGTACTGCTTCCAATTCACTGCAGAAGGGCAAAAAGACATAAAGAACATATGCCACCTTGCCTTGGCGTTTTGTATACGCAGCCTTCTGGTTGGGCTCTATTTACACGCGCAGGTGCATCCTTCATCCCTCCAGTCAGCCGGCCGCAATTTTCACGTCATCAAGAAGACTGGCTCAGTC
The DNA here is from genome assembly GCF_052857255.1 of Amblyomma americanum. Lineage (NCBI taxonomy): Eukaryota > Metazoa > Arthropoda > Arachnida > Ixodida > Ixodidae > Amblyomma > Amblyomma americanum. The sequence continues at coordinate 28,860,900 of NC_135502.1, forward strand.
CAGTTGTACACCGCCTTTTGTTCCTTCGATCGTTCTTGATTTCCTTCATATTTTATTTAATATATATATATATATATATATATATATATATATATATATATATATATATATATATATATATATATATATATATATATATATATATATATCAGTGGGGTAACATTACTTAGATTAATAAATCGCTTAAAGAAAAAATTACTTATAAAGCAGCAGAAAAAACAACCATGCCGCTGGTGGGATCCGAACCCACGACCTCCGAATGTCGCGTCCGGTGCTCTTGCCAACTGGGCTACGGCGACGGCTGTCCAATCTGCTGCTCTCGTGGGTGTGTGTGTGTGTGTGTATATATATATATATATATATATATATATATTCTTGTTTTTGTGTCAGTGGCTACAGAATTCTCTCCAAGTTTTGTTTACAGAAGAAAAGTTTTGCATGCGTGCCTGCGTGCGTACGAATTTTCCGCTTCATACCAAAATACTCGCGATGCCTCTTCGAAGCTCAGCCCGTGCTTCTGCATTGGCGATGGGCGCATCTTCTTTATTGCGCTTGGCGAAAGGAAGCACGGGTTGCGTGCATGGTTAAAAGTGACCTGTTTTGGTGTTCCCTTTCAAAACGGGCGCAGAAGCGAGATGAGGCCGTGCATGCATTTTGGGCTATCGCGCTCTCTTACCGCGTCATCCTCCGTACTGTTGACAGGGTAGTTGCCTGAATTGAAGCGTGCAGATAATCCGGAATTCGGGGGCTTACGGGCGACCTATAATCTCGACTGGAGCTTATCTCATTCGGCTCTCTTCCGGCAGCGTACATTGTCCACCTTGTGGAACTTCGTCTAGCTTCCTGTGGAGAGCGCGAATTAATATGCCTCAGTGGTTTTAAGATTCCATGGCATTAATGGATCTGAAGCTCTACTTCCAGTGCGTTGCTTTTTGCTTCATTCTCTCCGGTTACACGTTTATCGTCTCACATTTAGGCGTTCTGCAGTTCGTGCCTGTGTGATATAGTGCAGTGTCGCCATAATGAGGGCGTTGGCGCAGGTGCCGCTCAGAGGAGCATTCATCTTTGGGATGAGGTGTCTATTAATGAACTTCCATCGATCGTTGAAGTGGGCATGCCCTCTCTCGCTCAGCGCAGGCGTCGATTTTAATGGCCGCCAGGATAATTAGTGCTCGTCCTCTGAAGCCGCGTGGCATATAAATCGATCGAAGGTCAACTTTACTGCGCGGTGCGCGTTGCTGAAGCGATTTCACGTCGGTCATCTATACATATATACTCATATACTCCCACGTTGCGCCTGAATGTTTATTGGCAAGGACCATTAATTACTAAATCCTGTTGCTCCGTTTACTTTCCCTCCGGAAACGATGTCGAAACCGTGATAATTTATTGCTTGAAATTTTCATTTATTTCTACTTTCTCTCGGTCATGGTGAATGCTTTACTGGCGAAATCATGTTAGCGGATGGGTGGCTCAGAATGTGCCTGCACTCTGTGGAGCTTTCAGGGGGAGTGTAGTGGCTCTGCGTGTTCACGTGGGAGGACACATTTCGAAAGGCGGGGCTTTCTTTCCGTTTCTTGTTCTGCGCTTATTGGTCGCGCTATCACAACAACAGTACAGGCCGACGCAATATGACAGGGGACAGTACTTCTGTCAGCATGCTACGAGTGACCGCCTCTCAAGTCGGAGTGAGAATGGAGTAAGGACCATGGGATATTTTTACTGTGAGAGGAATTTATGCGGCCCCGATCACGCGTAGCTCTTACGCCGCCACGAGCCTGTACAGTGTGCGGGCACCTGGATCATATACTGTAGCGTGAAGGAAGCGTCAAGGAAAGGGGGGGAGGGGAGGGGCAGAGGAAAAAAAAACAATTACTGGCAACGTCTACACGTGTTAACGCGGGGCTGCTCGACTGACGCATCGTATACGTACCCGTAGCCATTTTTGTTTTCTTTTTTTCTCTGTAGTTTTCCGCCAGACGATTTTAACTCCTTTTCAAGTTGTGTTGGAGAAGTTACAACAAACTCGGTTCGTGAGGGCGGACTCGCCAGGTGTCGCCTCTCTCAGCCTTGTCGCGGAAAATGTTTCAGGGGCTTGACTGTTGCGCGTATCGTGCCGCGGGTGCGAGCGGCGGCGCAGGAGGAGGAGAAAGGGGGTAAGGCGGTGCCGAGGTGCACCGCACCGCCTCTGCATGCGCCGTCGGGAGGTTGGGGCCGGGGCCCTTGGAAAGAGTCTCTGCTACGAGGGAGTAGAGCGCGGGGCCGAGGTCGGAGCCCCCGCCTTGGCAGGCTGCCCCGGCGTCGCGTCTCTTCCTCGTATGCGACCGCGGCCGTGTCAGCGGAGAGCGCGCGCTGACTGCGCTATGGACCCGGCGTCCCGTGCGGTCCTCAACCCCATCTCGTGAGCGCAGGCGCACCGCACCGCCTGCCCCGTGGGGCTTATTCGGGCCCCTGCTATAACCGTGGCGGTGGCGCATGTATATAAAATACAAACAAAATAAGAAACAGAGGGCGACGGAAGGTGACCTGGTGCGAATTGGGGCGGGCAAGTCAAGGGGTTTATGCGGTGACTTGAAAGGAGCGAAAATGTAAAGAATGTGTGGAAGGCGGTTTCTAATTTGCCTGTAGCATAATGGGGCCTAACGTGCTTCTCATACTGTGAATGGCAACGTTCCTTGCTTGCCGAAGAACCCACGGCGTCGTCACAACGCTTGTACTGCATCGTCGTGGCGTTTCGAGTTCGCGCTGGCGCCTTCTCGCGTTCTTCGTCGCGTATTCGACTTCGTACTCCTGCTGCGTTTTAATGCGAAAGCATTATATGGCTCGGCAGCATTGAAACCCCAGCGGCGTTGACCAAGAAAAGTGGTACCGTAACCTCATGACGTCACTACGGTCTCTCATGCCGTCCGCGGTAGAGCATAAGACAAGGCGTTGTTGTTTCTGTTCTCCACAGTGTCCGTTTGTTGACTGTGTGGGAAGATTCACTTTGATCTCGCCGTTATTTTTCTCCTCGCCTTGCAGCATGTCTGGCATGTCTCAAGTGTTCTGCTTGACCCGTATCGTTTTGTGGAAGGGTCAATTTATGGCTTTTCTTTCTTCCTTGCTGCAGGGTGGCGGCATCTGCTCGGTGACGGAAGGCATGGAGAACCTGCGCGCCCAGAATCCCACCGTCTCGTCCCCCGCTAGCGTCCGCATCAAGAACATGCCGCGGTGAGTGGCCCGGTCTTGCCTTCCCCTACATTGCACCCGCCCGTGGATTGGTATCCACACCGCTTACGTCAGACAGTTAGCTTGCAAGCATCTGACCGGGCGTCACACCCCCGGCGTTTCTTCGTTTCAGTTTACTTGCTGCTCGCACGAAAAGAACGAATAAAGACTAGTAGATCGAACCACGGTGACTTACTTGTGAAGCGCTTCCCAGTGTCACTGCGAGTGTCCGCGCACCTGACTCGGAACGTGGAGGTTTCAACTCAAACGCCCTCATGCAGCAGGTGCCGGATGTAACAGGCAAGCTTCGACGGTTTCGTAAAGGCAACAGGCTTAGCTAACGTCGAAGTGACAGTTCTTGCCAGGGAGTGTGAGCTTTACCCGGATGCGGCTGCATACGGAAGAACTAGACAACGCAACAGAAATAGAGCGGTTGCAACGGCAATTAATCATGAGCTCAAAGAAATAGCCAGCGCAACTATCAGGGATGGCACGATTGAGGAGGCCGAAGAGGCTGCCATTGCCCTAGCGGCGGCAGAGGGCTACCGTGCTCAAAGGTCCCTAATAATTCTAACAGACTCGCAAACAGCGTGCAGAAACTACATGAATGACAAAATAGGGGGGGGGGGGGGGTGCAGCGCTCCACATCCTAAAGACAGCGAAATTACCGCCGAAGGAAAAACGATTGCAACACACAATAATGGGGGCAGCGGGACACACAGGCATCGCGGGGAATGCCGAGGCGGATAGGAGAGCTCGAGCGCTTGCAAACCGAGCCTCCAACCAAACTAGCCTCGAGCAGCCTGACGTGGAACCAGTGCCCTTAGGGATCAGAAATTCTGAATTACTATAAGGGGGTCAGGATTAGATATCCCCACCTCACAAAAATCTCCACCAGCAGGAAGCGGTCTATTGGAGACAGCTACAAACGGGAACTCCCGAATCTAAACATGCTAAGTAAGATCCACCCAGGGCTATATAGCAGCAAATGCCCGTGGCGCGAGGACAAAGCCACGTTTATTCATACAACGTGGTGTGAAAAGAGAACAAATGCGGCTGCAATAAACAAAATCCCGAGTGCGGAGCAGCGGGAGAGGATGCTTTCCAGCGAGGATCCGGCGGTCCAGGCAGGACTGGTCCGGAAAGCCTGCCTGGCGGCAAGACTCATTGGGGCCCTGGACTAGGGGCTCCATCCCTGCCACAAGAGCCACAGACCACATCAAAAGATGTGAAGAGTGGCTCTACACCGAGACCCACCCATATATTTCTGTGAACAAAGTTACTACTACTACTTTACGCGGATGGCAAACAGAGCAAGTTGGAGCGGGCTGCACATGCATCCTTGCGCTGTTCTCATCGAAGCAGTGCCTGCGCTTTGCTTCTCTTCGCAGAATCCTTGTAAACGTCCAGTAATCGAACAACGACACCGAAAGCTATATATATCGCGTGGTCCGTGACGTCCGAGTAGCGAGTCCCGTCTTGCATGCGGCTTGACAGGCAGGCAGAGTGACCGCAAGACGTCATCACTCGTTCGCTAAAAGAGCCAACCTCGTCGGCAGTCGCGACAGCCGCGTGTAGGCCATTCACGTGCACTGCCTCGCGTGCGCGCGCACCGGCGTGTCAACCTGACATTGGCGTGCGTCCTCCGTCGTGGCTCCTCCCCCCCCTCCCTCCGCTCGGTGCGCGCACATCTTCCGGCTGACGGTTGGGGCGGACGCGCTGTCAGCGCGCGTCCCGTTGGCGTGCTCTCCGCATCGGCGCGCGTGTGTCGCATTCCCGCTGCGCGAACCGGGACCCGATCCATCCTGCCGTCTCCGGCGTCCGCCACTGGCGACGGTGACGGCTGCTCGCCTGGCCTTGGCAGAGCGCGTAACTGGCTCTCTCCTTTAACCACGCCACGCGCTCTTTTCCGTGCACTCTGCGGCCCGGCGGGACTTGGGACGTCGTGCGACTAACGCGCCCGTTATTTGCTGCACTTCCTCTCTGCCGCCTCCCTGGCTAATGGGCCGCCTCGGCGTGGAAAAGCTTTTTGCGCAATACTTGTTTTCGCATTGGCCGGATGTGCGGAGCACGCGCGGTGGGTTGAAAAATGTATCCGTACTTGAGACTCGCGATTTAAGACGCGTACTCAGACGACCGTGCTGAGTGGGCGGCCAGGTGGAATCGAGCAGACTGTCCAGCGGTCACGTTTCTCTGTGAAAGAGCGACCCATGCTTGTGAAAGCGGGCCGCGCGGTAACCACGAGGCAATGTGGGGGCGAAGCGAGTTCGTATACCCCTGTCTGCCCGCGTCTCTCCCCTGAATGTTGTTAACCGAGCTTGCACTGTAGTGCATCGTTCTACATCAGAACGTCGTCAGCAGTGTTATTACTGAATACATGGAATTATAGCACGGAATTACGTGGTCGCGGACGTATAAGCTGTGACGTCTGTGACGGAATTCTTCGCTGGTCGCTGCGCCGTCTGACTGTCGGGAAGAAGGGAATGCGCATTTACACTATAACTGTTCTTTTATTTTGCTTTGGAGTCTATCACAGAGAAAGGAGGCTTCACAAACAGTCTTGGAGGCAGGCAACGAGCGTTTCGTTTGCATTTTCCGCGTAGGTTCCGCACATTTCCTTGCTCGAGCACGACAGGTTTTCTTGGATCGTTCCTTTTCCGCGCCGTGTTTTTGTTTCCGCATATGTAGTACGCACGCGTGTTTCGCTCCATTTCGTGTCTGTTGGGAGATGAACAACTGAAAACTCCTTGTCTCAAGTCCAGCCCATTCTTCGCGCTCACAGGGCCGCCCTCGCAGTGGCGCTGTCGAACCGTGCGTGCAAGTGCCAGAATCTAACACGAAAGTATTCCGGAACTTAAAGCGGCATGTATGGAGAGGCGCATGTATCCCGGCCATGCGGTTGGGCGCACAGGCGCGTACCTTCTCCTCCTGCTCTTCCTCATAATCGTCATCATCATCACGATCGTCATAGCAAACACACGGTCTCCGCTGGGACCTTGCCGGCGCGCCTTGTCGAAGTAGTGCCTGGCGCGGCCGAGGGGCTCCTGGCCGTTGATGTCCGTGTCAAGCCGCGCACGCCATGGCGCTGTCATCCCTCCCAAACGAGTGACTGCTGCGCGTGCGCGCTTCCATCCGTCGCGTGCGGTTGCCTATGTGGACCCTTGTGGCCGTCTGGCTTTGACGACGGGCGCGCTGGCCTGTGTCCCCACTGACCTTGTTCCCCGCTGGCCCCGATGACGGTTCCCTCGTTCGCTCTCCTCTATCCTCTCTTCGCTGTTATTTTTTCGCTCGCTCTCTCCCTCCCGTGTGCCGGGCCCGTTGCGCGCACTGCCTCGCTCTTGTCACGCGTCCGCTTCCGCCGCGTCGTTTGCGTCGTGCTGCGAGCGACGCCGGGTTGCGTGGGACGCGCTTGCCCTTGCGTTGTGTTTGCCGAGGGAGCGGGTTGGGGCGCCTAATGGGCCTTTGAAAGGCTCTCTGCAGCTGTTTCGGAGTTGCGTGGCGGTCGCCTCTTAAGCCGCACTTATCCTGCGCAACCCTGCCTTCCATTTGGTTGATGGTATAGGCAATAAGCTGGTCGTTAGCCCGGCGCACCGGTTTATTAGGTGTGCCGTCTACTGAAAGTGCTTGGCCGTCCCGCTGTTATCTACAGGAAAGCTGCTTAGGCGTAGCGAGAGCGTCGTATACATGTGCCCGCGGTATCTTACTGAGCTCTGGCCATGCGTATTGAGTACGTGCAATAGCAAATGAAGCAGGTCGTTGATGGCTTTTGCGTAATCGCTTGGAGGAACACTGGCAGAAATTGACTCTTATTGGTGAGCTTCACTTTCGAGTCTACGACGGTGTTTTTTACCGACGACAGCGTCATTTGTGTAGAGATTAGGCGGAGCCGTATTTTGCGCAGAGCAGCTTGCAACTCGAGAGCTGCAACCGTCGCGATTCGCGCGGCTTCTCACGTGGAGATCAGGGGGAACACCGTTTCCTGCAGCCGAAATGGTCGCCCGACTTGTGGAAAAGCGTCGCAAACTAAGGTGGCCGCGATGTTCGCCGCGGGGGCACGGCACATATATAATTACGGCGACGACATGTCGCTTACACCCCCCGGTAATTTTTTTTTATTGTAGGAGCAGTCGCCTCTCGGCTGCCGTGTGTGCTGCCTTGGCGACATCGTCGTCGTCATCGATCGGTTTTAGCAAAGCCGCCTCATAGCTCGGCCGATGAAGAAGTAGCCGGTGGTTTTGTCATTCCTGAGATAAGCGGTGTGGAAGGCGACCCGAATCGTGTCACGCTAAATGTGGCCGCAGTTTCGCGCGGTCATGTGCGCCTGTCTTCCCCGGGGGCTACGCGACGGGCGCGGCGACTTCGTGTCGCGGGCAGATTGGAGGGGACGGGAGCGCGCGATCTTCTTCCTCGAGGGCCACCCGCTGGTGTGTTGGACGACACGAAATGGATCGCGACTCGAAATGGAAGCAGGACGAAGGAAGCCGCTGGAACAGCAGCGGCAGCAGCAGATACAGCCCTGCAGCTGGTCGTTGTTTTGTCGCCTTTGCTGTTTCGCTTGTCGCGCAGTTGTCCCCGTATGTGTGGCACCTTCCTGTACGCATTTGTAGTACGTGTGCAGGTCCCTCCGTGTTCCGCTTAAGTTTTTCGGTTCCCGTCGCGCGTTTTGGTCTCGGAATGTCTGTACTGCCTGCCGTTAATTAGTTTTCCGCGTGTGCGGGCGCTTGGAGGCGTGGGCGTGTCCGCGGGAAAGTGCGTTTTAATACTTGCTGCCCCGCCTGTCAGTGCGCGCCAAGACGCAGTTCTACGTGTCGTGGTCGTGTTACTCTCTACGAAAGGAGCGGGTGAAAAGTAAGTGCGCCAAGTTCGATCTTTCGTGAATGCGCACCGAGTTCGCTAGGCGTGTTCGACACGATCAGAGCGGATTTTAGAATGGGGGGACCCTATCGGTTACGGGGATATGAGAATTGTGGAGCGCCAGTGCGCGTGCGCCGTACTATAACCCAAGGCGCAGTACTGTTCCGCGCATGTGCACTGGCGCACCGCTATTCCTTATACCCCTAGCCGATAGGGTACCACTGTTGTAAAGCTCCCTGAAGTCGGGTTTGGGGCCAGGATTCATTGTGTATGCGTTTGTCCCGCTTGTTGTTCCGGGAAAAGCTAGTTGTCGCCCACTGCCGTGTTTATTCGCTGTCATCGGGGCGTGATCGGAGAGCCACGTATACTTTTCGCGTACCAGGCGTTCGGGTTGCTTTAGTTTTCCGTTGAGAGAGCCCTTCAAAGGGAGGCACTCACGCCCTCTGGTTTGATTCGTGCGCCTCGATCGGTCCGTGGTCACTCCTAGAGACTCCAAAGTGTATCAATTCGGAACTCGTTCATTTAAACCCGCTTAATTCGAACTTTCGGTTTATTCGAACTGGCGACTTTGGTCCCACCAGCTAAAAAGTGAGTCCGGTCGGCCTTCCCTTAATTCGAGCTCCGCGTAGTTCGAACATTCGGTCTCCTACGGAGTCCAATTTTCTAGGCATGTCTCGCTATGTCTCTGCGTGCTAACATCCGTTTGTGAAGACCGGAGTAAGGTAGTCACCTGGCTTCCTTTGCCGAGGAAATGTGGAGCTATCCATCTCGCTTCCAGCCCACTTTCTCAATTCCTTCGCCCGCCACTGCACGCGTGTAGGTGTGTAGCGACCAACGTCTACAGTGCATCGATTCGTCACGTGGCATCTCCAGCAGCGAAGCTGCGCACAATGGGGCCGGAGTCGGTCGGCTTCCATGTCAGATCGTCTTGCTCCCCTTTCTTGGGCGGCGACTGTGCCCATTGTTCCCGTGCGTCTTGCGCCGCGATTGCAATGTTTTCCGTCGCGGGCGAATCGATGCCCGTCTTGACCCGTCCGGTTGGCGGATACTGCCTGTTCAAGGCCTCTGCTTTCTTTTCACAGCAGCTAGAGTACGTGTTACGTTGAGCTCTGCTACTTTTTCTCCTCTCCTTTCTTTTTTTCTCCTGCTTTGTTTTGCCTTTGGTCGGTACCTCCCGGCGTTAATTGAACGGGAGTAACTAACCGCACACTCGCCCAACTTTACCGCATAATACAAAAATATGTCTCGAGAATAGCGCTATCTTCTTCAAATATAGGTTGCTTTTAAAAATATACATGCTTTATTGAGTATTAAGGGAACTGTAATATGCTCCATAGTGTAAACGTCAAGGGAAGCAAAAATGCAGTCCAAAACCGACGAGTTCTGACTATAGGTTAATGTGTGCGATGGCACAAATGAAGTGCGTACAGAATGCGCCTGATGCATACCCCACGTAGAGAATGCAGCTATCAAGCCGTGAAAAGAGTTAGATCATTCTATCTTTCCTTAAGGTGTGTTCAGTCACTGGTAGATATGACATGCATGCTGTCGTCGCTGTAGCCTCACTGTCCCGACAAGGAGCCATCAATCGCTGCTGATTGATTACGCGGCGTCCAGCAGGAGCGCGGTGGATCGAGTTCGCGCAGGACACGCCGTGGAGCGCCGAGCTCTTCACGGACGGCGCATGGCAACGAGGTAGGTCTTGGGGGGGTAAGGAGGCGAGCTATCAAGGGACATTTGTCACCTGTGAAAGGCTGAGGCAAGCTGCGCGCCCGGGCGAATCTGACGTCGGCGCCCATGTCGGGCTGCACCCGGCCGGAAGAAAAGGGGGAGATAAGGGTCCCACCGCGGTGCCACGATGTATTGAGAGTGCTACTTCTGTTTCACGAGGAGAAAAGGAGGGAGGGGGGGGGGGGGGGGGGACTTATGCAGTCTCGCTTATTTTCTGCGGGAATAGGGCGTCGTAGGTCGCAGTGTCTCGGTGGTCGCCCACCTTGCCCGTTGCGTCACGCCCTCGAAGCCTTACACCCTATACGCCCGAAACAGCACGCGTTCTGCTATACGTAGTCGCCTTGTCGGCGTAGCTCTACCGGAATTAAATATGTAAGGGGCGAGCTGGCACTTGCGCTCACGTGGTCGTACAAAACTAAAGGCGCATTGGTAATCGGACGTTAGTGCGGTTTCGTAGTCCGAGTATGCTGCGCGCACACACCCCTGGGAAACGGCGAAAGAAGTGGAACAGACTAGCGCGCTAGTCTGTCTCTCTTCCTTCGCTTTTCAGCAGTTTTTCTTTCTGCGCATTTCCCCTTTATGCCGCTCGGTAAGTGCATGCGGGGTGCAGTCAAGCCGAACGTAATGCAACAGGAGCATCATCGTCACTGCCTGAAGCTGGACCGAACCGCAGGAGCGCGGCACAGACGGACCCGCAAGCGTAGATGCATTGGACTCTCTTTGCTGCATTCCGTTCTCTATCCTCAGGGCTCCACAAGCAAATGTGCAAAGGAACGTGTAACCGGCTTCATCGCTCCCGCCGTCTTATACTTAAACGCACTCTTGGTAAAAAAAAAAAAATCGTATTTTCATAGAGAAGAGAGGGAAACCTCATGAGGCAGTCACACCGCTTTGCGCGAAGCCCGAGCAGCCAAAGAGGGGCTTACGTCATTGCCCATGCCTTTTACTACTGGGCTGTTTGATTCCGGCGCACAGCATACTGGGCTGCGGACACCGGTCAGAAACAGTGCTGCTTGGACGGGAATAAAGGTGAGGAATTCATATCGCAACTGATCTGAGAAACGTGGCTACGCACACAGAGAAATGCTATCTTTGTTGGATGGAAGCCCGAAGAGGTGCTTATCAGTAGGAAGCTGTCGCTGGTTTTCCTTCGCTTTTTCAGTCCTAGATTTTATCGCGTGACTTGCGCCCCCTCTTGTTCACTTTTCGCAGGAGGCATTCGAAGGGCCCCTCGGGCGCATTCCTTCCGTCATGCTTAACCCACTATACTCATCAATTTACCAGAACCAGCCGCGGTAATTCTATATATGGTTAAGCAGCTATAGATTTCCTCGGCTTTATCGCTCCGCCTGATTTAGCTCCGCTTCTCGTGGGACTCGCTTCTTTCTTGCCTTGCGTGTCCGCGTTTGGCACACACCGTGGGCGGCTGCTCTGCTGTGCTCGTGATCGGGGTGGGCGTCGCTTAAAGGATGCACGCGAGCGCTGTTCATCGCGTCTAAACCAGCTCATGACTGCGCCCTTTTATTTTACTACGAGGCACCGCCTTCCTCGCCCCGTTCAGGGCACTCTCGAACACTGCTCTCTTTCTCGCCTAATCTCCGGGCTTGGGTCCGCTCACATCGTCGTACGAAGTGCGTGCTCTCGGCGTATACAGGCACTGGGCACAGTCGGGAGCGTGCACTACCTCTGTATGTGCGTACATTTACTGGCGTCTCGGACCGGTGGTCGCTGGCGCGTGTCGGGCAGAGGGTGCGGTTGCCCTATTGCCTTCTCTTTCGACCCGTTCGACGACTTGCAAGAGCGAGCACACGCGACACGCTGGGAAACAGTTTTCCGCTTGTTGGGCTCTGCCGCGTTCATTGCATGGTCACTCTGAGCCTGGCTCTAGTTCGGTGCGCAGACACCTCGCTGCATTTCGCGCTGAGCGCGGGCGCAAAATGTCGCTTTGCCCCGTTTCAATACCCTTCGTGTCGTGTGCGTACAGTGCAGGCTGGTGTTTAACGGTTTTCAGTTTCGGTCACAGAAGGTCTCCAAATGCTGGCAAATGCTGGCGCGAGCACAATTTCTCAGCATTTCTTAAAACTGAGACTTCCGCTACCATAGGCGCAGAAGGCATGTTTCTGATTTCACTCATTGCCAAGGCAGAAACTTGCAGCGAAACAATATTCTGCTGAATCAGCACTTTATGGTATAAAACGTCTGCCAGACTTAGCCGCTCTTGCCGTTTTATTTCTCGATCTTTTCAGGGAAGCCCCGACCTACCTAATGTTCGCGGTGAGATGAAGCATACCAGAGTGGTTGCTTGGAATTCTGTTAATTGTCTCACTGCTTCTTTGGGACACATCGCGGACTCGCCCCTGGTCTATGACAGTCTTTAGACTTCTTATAGACTCTACTGTCTTCCTATAGATATTGTGTGTTCATAGTCTATAGACTGTCTGTAAACAAAAATCTACTAAAAGTGTTTGGGCATAAATCTATAGATTCTCCATAGACACTGTATATGATTTGTATTGCCTATAGATGTTCTCTAAGGTTCGTCTATAAAGAGTCTATAGACCTTATAGACAGAAGTGGTCTGTAGACAGTCTGTTGACTGTTTAAGAAATTTTTGTAAGGAGCTAGCATGCTTTCAACGGCCACCAGAGCGGCTGAGTCCGGCTATCGACGTAATGCAGCCGCCGCTGGCCCGGTCATCAACGGCACATTCCTGGCTTTGTTTGGGCATTCCTCCGCGCTCGCCGTCGGCACGAGGAGAACGCACGCGCGGCTGGGCTTTCCTGTAAGCCGCGCGTTGTGGCACGCTAGTCCTGAGGAGGGAGGGAGTCGGTGCCGTTATTCTTGGCGCGCGCCCGGTGCGCGTTTAAACGTTCGGCGCGTTTCGTGGCCCCTTTTCTTCCTCTGTGTGCTCCACGCCCCCTTTCCGTCCCTGCTTTCGCCTTTCTGCCTCGCTCTGCGCAATCACGATGTGTCTTTGCAGTCAGCCACACCACCCCTAGCTGTTTTTTTTTTTTTTTTTCTGACTCGTCCTGGTAGCTATAGCACGCCGCCGCCGTGTATATATGGTTTCACGCCAAGCAGCGTACAGCCGTGCTCGTCGTGATGTGCAAAAAGGCGGCGATGACCGGGTGTGGGCATTGCGCTTCACAGCAGTAATAAAGATCTTTACCACTCCCTTACCCCCAGGGGGGCTAATACAACCCGCGACGAACAGTCTTTCAGTCAGTCGCCCGTTACTGGTGCCGTCAGCCGCTGTAGCTTGGCACGTACTACAGTCGCAGCCAAAATATTACACCCTAAACAGGAATACGCCTACATGGGAGTGGAAAGGGAGTAAGCTAACCTTTGACGCACTCTCTCTTACAAAAGAGAGTACGCTAGAAAACAGCTTACTCCCTTTTTTACTGCTTGATGTTCAGAGTGTACGGAGCACGCTTCGGCAATCAAACTCTTGTTTGTTCATTTTGTTCATTTTATTTTGACAGAACTGGGTGTACAATACTGGACCGAATATCACACATGGGTATAAAGCACTGTTAATGTCGACGAGGCAAAAGGCGTCTAAGGCACGCCTGACGAGGCCTCGTCTCCTGAATATTGCATCAGGACAGACAAGTGGCCGGTCGCGCCAGGAAGAAGAAAGAATAATGAGGCAGCAATAACTGTACAGTTACAAAACAATTAGAAAGATGCAGTACAAGACACCATGACTAAAACGTCAATCACTGAGCAGGTAGAATAAAATACAAAGGCACGACAGAAGATACAATACAATACAATACCAGATCAAATACAAACATCTCAACAGGGTAGTTGTTATGTTTTATCTAATAAAAAAAAATTGACTTGTCTTGTCGTACGCCTTACCTAGCGAAAATTGGGAATTGCTTTATTCACACATTAGCACATGTCGGTGGTGCGCTTCTTGTCAACCCAAGAAACCTTCGTACCTTCACTGCGGAACGCGTTTGAGAAATTTTCAAACGCCGAAATGTGCTCCGTAATTCTTTGTGCGCACCTGTACGCGCTCCGCCGGCGTGCGTAGTTAATGGAGAGTTTTAGCAGAGCGCAATCCTTTACGTGTTTAGCCGTTTGCGAATGCGAAGGTAAGCAATTTGCCTCCTCGCAACCAAGTGATGTTCAAAATAAATGCGGTTTAATAAAGTATAAAATGATGGCGCCAATGGGGCTGTCAGGACAACTTAAGTCTGCTGTACAGCTCCGCCCACATTGAGGACAGCCGCACAGAATCCCTCCATGACACAAAAGTAGTCCATTGCATTTTCAGCTTACAGCGTTTGCTTGTTTTACGCCCACAGGCTTGGTCTTTGTGCGGTCTTTGATGAAAGGGGGCACGCGTTATGGATGCAGGTGGTTCGTCCGGTCAGTGCAGCGAGGACGCACTCCCAAGGATAAACAAAAAAAGGAAGGAAGGACAAAGGATACAGAAGGCGTTCTTTATTTTTTAGTTAAGAGACAAAATAATGAATTAATAAAGGAATCGTTACAGAATACAGACCGTGAATAACATTCTCGTTAGCTCTATAGGCTATAGTAGTGAATGTGGCAGTTTTGAGTTTCGACACTGTCTCACTTGAAGACTGGGAAAGTGTTTTTGAAGTATTTCTCTCAGCAATAAATGGACCTTTTAATGCCCGACAGACATCAGTATATATAGCCAGAAAGAGCCAGAAAATTAGTTTTTACTGCAAAAAGTTACGGTGGGCACTTAAGGTATTTACGTGCTGCGAATGCGAAAACAGCCTTTGACCTAAAGGTCTTTACACTGAAGGAATTTGACAAAGGCCTTCAACGTAGAGTCCTTTACCCTGAAGGCCTTCACCCTTGACCGCCGTGGTGGCTCAGTGGTTATGGCACTCGGCTGCTTCCCCGAAAGGTGCGTGTTCGATCCCGGCTGTGGCGGCCGAATTTCGATGGAAATTCTAGAGGCCGTGTGCTGTGCGGTGTCAGTGCACGTTAAAGAACCCCAGGTGGTCGAAATTTCCGGAGCCCTCCACAACGGCGTCCCTCATAGCCTGAGTCGCTTTGGGACGTTAAACCCCCTTAAACCAAACCAAACTTTCATTCTTAAGCCTTTGACGTAAAGGTCGTTTCCATATACCTACAACGCCACTATGTCTACAGCATGTTTAAAACGATGTTAGATATGAGGCTTCTATCCCATAGCAGGCCACCAGTCTCTTCGGGGGCGTGGGTTCGAATCCCACCGCTGCCACCAGTTGTTAAATGCGGGCCCCTGGTTCGCCTGGGCCGTCTCTCGCCAAAGTCGAGGTCCACGGGTTCCGGATCGGGAGACTGCTGTTACGGGGTGACGAAGAGACGAGATGGTCTTCGAGGTGGAGAAGAGACTGAAAAGGGTTTATTTACATGTTTACATAGTTCGAAAGACTGGACACGTGATCGACATCGCAGTGATTGGACGCATTTTTAATGAACTAAATTCCCCAACTAGGGACCTGGGGACAGGAGACTTTATTTAAGCAGCGATCTGGCATGTGACCAACCAACTCCCGATTCACTCTTTCGAACTATGTAAACATGTAAATAAACCCTTTTCGGTCTCTTATCCAGCTCGAAGACCATCTCGTCTTTTCGTCGCCCCGTAACAGCAGTCTCCCCATCCGGAGCCCGTGGACCTCGACCTTGGCGAGAGACGATCCAGGCGAACCAGGGGCCCGCATCTAACAACGTGTATTCCCATTGACTACAATTCCCCCTTTGGTATTACGCGCCTAGTCTGATGACGTCACATCAGTTTTTCATGACCACTTTTTTGTAGTTCACGACGCGTCCGGATTTCGTAGCTGATGAGCCATATGCTTCTTTGACATTAATAATTAATGTGATGGAGTTGTGGTCACTGTCCCTTTAAATCCGCCCCGGCTTTGCCTCGTCCCAGCACGCCCGATGCATCATGCCCTACAGGCGCCACATAGTTAGCCGGGGGTTAGGTTGTTTCCAAGGCACGCGTGGCGGCTGCCGTATTGATATTTCCACGCCTGTCCTCGGAGCATGCACCTGCTCGAGGGGGCCCCAGACGGAAGAAGGAGCACGTGCTTTGCCCTCGCCCGTCGACCGGCCTTGGCTCGGCGGGGGCACGGCGCGGTTCTTTTGAAGGAAACGCGTGCGCACTCGCACGCATGCGATAGTGTGGGGCTCTCGGTGCAACCGCGCTTGTTTTCGTTTTCACTGCCCGCTAAGCAGCAGCAACAGAAGATGACGGCGGCCGGCGGTCTTTAGAAAGGGCTGTCGGCCGTGTCTTGTTAATGTGATACTGTTTTTCAAGAACGCGCCGTTTGAAACGGGGGTGGCAGATTGGACGCTGGTTGCATGCCCTGCCTGCCTTCCGTCTTCGGGCTTTCCACTCGACTTTTCTTTCTTTTTTTTTTTTTTACGCCGCGGTCGGCCGTGGCGGCTGTTCGCTTTGCCGCCTTCGTCGGCATAAGTAAGGGCTCGTGTGTCCCGCCGCGTCCTTGTTTATCTGCGAGAAGTGAAAACACGCGTCGTTTGACTAGACGGTTGTGCGCTCCCCTTTCGCCCATTAGGATACAAGGACTGCCTTGAGCAATATAGTGCGCAGTGCACCGGAGTGAGGCCCGAAGAAATACACACACGGCGGCGCTACAGCTGTCAAGCACGCGAATGCCGGCTCTGGTAAAATGCTTGTTGCCTGAACTTCTTCGTCAAGCGGTGCGCGGCTGGTAAAGAGAACTCGGTTTCTCCACTGCCCCGCTTTTCTTCGCGTGTATGTCCCCAAAATATTGCGCAGTTGACCGGCAACGTCATGTGCAAAACATTGCGCCGGGAATGTGTCATTATACCTCTTTTCATGCTTGTTCCAGTCCGCTATCGAGTGTTGAAACGGCCGTCGGAGTCTCAAGAGCAACTCAGATGAATCGGAGTGACATTTATTGGTAACAAACCAAGGCCACCCTGGGCCGGAACACGCTTAGGTCAACACGCGCAGGGCAAATCGCTCGAGTATTGTCTAAGGTCCTGCGATACACGCAAGCATCTACGCAGCTCATCTGCGGTTCGCGATTCGGTGGCCCCACGGGGCCGTTGAATGAGCAAGGGATCCTCGGCGCGATTGCGAAGCGCCCAGCGAGGATGAACGGCGAGCAGCAGCACCCAAGGGGGCAACCGCTGCCGAGTCGCGGCGCGGTCGGGTCTCTCGCAGTTGAGGCTGCCGCTGCGGGCCGCCGTGCCCCTGGTAATTAAGGAGGGCCCCCCGCCGGGTTGCCCAACATTGGAGGACTGCCTCTCTGCCCTAATGACACCGTGTCGAGCATCTCTCCGGCGCTTCTTCCCTCTCTCACATCTCTTCGCTTCTGGCGAGCCTGCGCGCTTCGCGCGACACCTATCAGCTAGGCTTGTAGGCGCTGTTCTGGTCCGTGCCACTGTTCTCCATTGCGACAATGCTGGATCGGCCAGCACCGTTTGAACTGCATTTGACGCGAAACTGCTTCGAAACAGCCACACCACGTCCCGTACTGTTCGTCGCCACTTTGTTGGCTCCTCGTGTGCACTATAAGGGCAACAACGCCTGGATAGAAGTTGTGCCGCTGACACGAGTGACCGCTCCATTCGCGAAAGTGGAAAGAGGTCGTATTCTGGGAGGTTTCCTTTTTCCTTCCCCATCCTCTTTCCCATTGGTCCGAACCGTTGGCTCTGGTACCAGAGCCGGTGAATGGCAACGCTTGCTGGCTATCAGTGAACCCTGATGTTACAGGAGAAAGATAGATGCCAGTGATAAAAGGGTGAAACAGTGGGTCGAGGAAAGAGTCGTTCCAAAATACGGCCCGGTGCGCCTGTGCCTAGCTACCGTTGGGGTTCGATGATGACAGTGACTCATCCTCGAGAGCTTACGGGATGCCTAAAGACCAAGAGTTGGTTTTGTGTAAAACCTGAGGGCCCTTAATTAAGTACCCTAGCTTTTTAAAACCGCGAGAGCTTTCTGGTAACATTAACTTCCAGCTTCAACGTCGTATGAAACTCGCTCGTTCGTCGGCGGGACGGTGGGAATGCCGTCCAGACGAGCCTGAGCTGTATGTGGACGTCGATGCTTCTCGAGGATGGGCTAAAGGGGGTCACGTGATCAGGACCTGGCAGCCAATGAAGCCGTGTAGGGTTCCGCTTCGCTCCTGGGAAGGGCAAGAAGCCTGGCAGTTTTTCAGCGCTGTATAATGGGCCGAATTCGCAACGTTTGGCTCCCGAGTTACTCTGACGTCACGGGGTCACATTATCCATCAAGCATAGGTGCAGAACAGGATGGAGGCAACCATGCATTGGAGAATGATGCCTTGCCTTCCTTTCCCGCTGGCCGGCAACGCCAGAAGTCATAAACTAGCGTCTAGCTCGGCGCCTGGTATCGTTATGCTGGGTGGTTGCAATGTAGACGTCATCAGGCACGAACAGTGCATTGATATCTAGCCGATCAAGAGTGTTCGTCTGGCAATTGTTTGTTGTTGTTGCTGTTCTTACTTTTCTCCAAGCCCGTTTGGCTAAGTCGCTTTCGTCAGAGAAGAAAGGTTGATTGCGTGCGAGACATCTCGCTCCCATTGCGGCGCGTTTATGCGACAGTGTCTTCGCGTTCATGCTGTAACAAATAGCGCGAAGGGAACACGAAGGACGGGCAGGACGACGCAGACAAGCGCGTCGTCCTGTTCGTACTTCCAGTTCCCCTTGGCGCTATTTTTCGTCACGAACCTACACCAACTTGCCCAACTTTCGGTCGTGTCTTTGCGTTTGTGCGTTTTCTTGCATTCGTGCGCGAGATCGGTCCTCAAAGCGCAGATCGGTGTACTATCGTGTCAGGCTGCGTGTCTGGGGAGAGGCTATAGCTCGTGACGTTGAGAGTCGCGCGTCCGCTCAGCCATCCAGATCTCGTGGCGAACCGGGGAAAAAAACGAGGGAGGGAGGGGTGGGGGGGTACTGGTGTGACTGCCTGTATACGCTTCGCCCGCGGTGTCGGCGGAGAGGGAGTGGCGCGTTTAGAAGAGAGCTACGAAGGAAACGGCGACGCGGCAGCGGTAATGATATTCAAGGGAGGGAACGCGACTTGTTTTCCTCCGCGGCGCTCACGAACGTGAAGCTATTTTTTGCTCCGTACACAGCCGTGAACGAAATGCGCGTTCGTTCGGGCAGCGCGGACTGCGGTAATCGTGTTTTCTTCCGTACGGACGCGAACACTGAGAATGGAAGTGCTTCCCGATTTATGCCTACGGCAGCCTGCTTTGTCTGAGTTCCCGACTGAGCATATAGAGCGCCGGCGATATTTCGGGCGTCTTGTAATCCCACGAGAGTACTTCCCTAATTGGCCGCCCGTGCGCCGCTGCCTGTATGTCTCCTTCGGGCGACAAACGAACTGTGCGCGTGTGTGTGACGCGAGAAAATACGGCAGCTTCGCTTCTTTGGCTTCGCTATAGGGCTGGGCTTCACAGGAGAAATTGCAGTGGGATGTGTAAGCAGGAACAGTGTGTTAGACTCATGGATATTTTTTTTTCTCGCTATGCCAGGATATGCAGTATAAGCAGCGGGCACGAGGCGGCGGCCTTCAGACCCGCTTGGTTGGCTTCGAGAGCGTGTGAGATATGCACACTAGCGCAAGCCGCTTCCTCGCTATGAGAGCGAGGAGGAGGAGGAAAGAGACTCTCCTGTTTCATTAAAGTCTCTCTGCTCCTCCTCCTCCTCGCTCTCATAGCTTTTACAGCATAGCCACCTAGATATACAGAGATCGCTTCGGATCCTTAAGAGGATAGGTGTGCGGTGCTTTCATGTACCAAACTGTTTGGTTAACAACGTTATAACGGTCTGCTTTCACTCTGACCCTTCGGTCGCTGAGGCCGCTTAGTTTCAGCAAGAAGGAAAACGTGTTCGTAGCAGAACCTCTGTATCCACCCCCCCCTCCCTCCCTCTGAGAGACAAACAGCTAAATAGCGTCAGGAATAAATACTTATTCTTTGTATCTCTTCCCTCATTAGGGCGCTCGACTACTGATCCGGAGTTCCCGGGTTCGAACCCGACCGCGGCGGCTGCGTTTTTATGGAGGAAAAACGCGAAGGCGCCCGTGTGCTGTGCGATGTCAGTGCACGTTAAAGATCCCCAGGTGGTCGAAATTATTCCGGAGCCCTCCACTACGGACCTATTTGATCCTCTCTCCTTTCACTCCCTCCTTTATCCCTTCCCCGACGGCGCGGTTCAGGTGTCCAACGATATATGAGACAGATACTGCGCCATTTCATTTCCACCAAAAACCAATTATTATTATTATTGGCAAATTTCTTGGCGTGATGTAAACTGAAAATTCGTCTTTTAGGAACGTTTCGGAATTGTTAGGTTCTAACTCCTGCGCCGACGTGTCATTAATGAAGATCCACGCTTTTGCGTGGCTGTGTAAAAAGCGCAACTGTTTTCGCCTCCAGCACGCTCGGCCATGTGCCGAACACTGACGGGTGTCGCGCGCATCTCGCCTCTTCCGCAACCCACGAAGAACGCGCTTCCGTTGAGCATTTCATTACGCTCGCTTCCGCCGCGGGAGCGTGCGAAACACCGAGAGACTCCGGCGGCGAAAGCGCAGCGCAGCCAAGTCGAACGTTCGTTGGGCGTGAAGCGTTCTTTTAATGCGCAGGGTTTTTTTGTTTTGTTTTTCTTTTCTCTATCGAGGGGCTTGGTAGTTGCTGTGGCGCCAGCGTATAACGGAGGTGGTTATTTTCTTTTTCTTTTCCGTATTTCTTCGTTATTCAGCGTGGACCCGCGCGTATACGTTTCCGCTCTTTTCTGCCAGCTGTGTATCTGTGTCACAGCTGCTTTCCAATCTCGTCCCGTGTGTATACGTGGTGCGCAGCCTTTCCGCACGGCAGGCGTATGCAACATGAAAGTTCGAAACGCCCTTTTATTCTTTTCGCGGAGTCGCAGCCGTCGCGTATTTGAATGAACCTCTGTGTGGTATCGTGGTAAGGGCTAATTAATGGATGAATGAGATGAGTAATTGATAATCGGTAAAGTTCTTAATAGATCAATAGACGCACACAGTTGTATACCTATTCGCACGTCTTCTGGCCGCGGGGACAGAGTTTGGAAAAATGTTGACGGTTGAGGGGACGTTCTTCTCGGTGTTACGCGCCCGTGCTTATACGTTTCTGTAGGTCGAGTCTGAGCAGCAATGGGTACAATGCGCTCTTGCCGTGTTAAGGCACAGAACCGCAGTCTTTCACCCGAGTTTAGAAGTGTATAGCGAGTAGTCTTGTGCACGTTTCAGAAATCAAGTAACCGATTACATTTACAAATACTTCATCAGAAATGCAACTCATTTCAGTGGTCGGTTACAGCGCCGGAAAAGTTGCTGAGCCGTTAAAGAGGAGTAATAGATAACTGCTGCGTTATTTTTTTTATCAATTTTTTAATGTATAGGTCAAATATACACGCATGAGAATGAGCTGGCGTGGCTTGCTTTATCAATAGCTTGTTGGAGTACATGGGTCGGCCATTTAACCTGCAGTTGTTATTCGAAGTTTTCTTCGGCATTTTTTTCTCCGTTCCCTTGTGAACACATCAGTATCGACACTGAAGAATATGTCGATATACGCGCTGTTGACAAGTTCGTTGCTTTAACATACGCAAAGCGCCGTGCTTCGCTGTTGGTCGCGCTCTGAGAAGACCAAGTCCAAGCTCACTAAACCTGGCAGTCCGTTGTGCCGTCGTATAGTGCAGTGAGAGATACGAAGCGCGGGGTCAGCCAAATACAGGTCGCTCGGACTTGCATGAGCGGACATCCTAAGCGCGCGCAGTTTGTCCTCGGCTCGGTCTTTTCGTGCTGCACCGGGATGTACCATCGAGTTGAGTTTCTTGATGGTTTACCACTGGTTACAACTTTTTTAATTGAAAAAAATGTAACAGATTACTAGTAGATTCCTGAACGAAATAATTGGATTACCGTGAGCGTTAAACCTGCAGAAAGTGATCAGTGCAGCACAGACTTCGAAGAAATTTATTACAAGTGATCGATTATTCGTAACGCGTTACGTACAGCCCCCATCGAAATATACACCCCAAGGGGTTTGCTTCTAAGCTGTTTAGCGCGGCTTCCTAACGCATCCAGCAGTCCAAAACTGGGAGTATTGAGGACGCGAAGCCGTTTCTCTTTCGAGAGATTACGGTCGCCGAGGATGCATAACGAGGCGCGCTGCAGACTTCGAAAGCAAACCCCTTGGACTGTATACTTTTGACGGGGGCTGTACATGCCTCGGCTGACCAGCGTCCCACTTCGTCGCGGCCAGCACGCTCTAGCGCGGGCTCTGATGCGGGTCGAATGACGTCATTGGCGCGTGACAAGCCTGTGCGTTCACATGCGTCGTTGTGATCAGTGCATATTAAAAGCAAGGAGATATGTTTACTTTATTTCGAGTGTTTAGCGGCGAAAAATGAAGGCGCGGCGACCACGTTGGCTCGCTGCTGTCTGTGCTCCTCTACAAGGGGCGCTCTCATCTCCTGGCATGTCAGAAGTGTAATGTTCTATCGTTTCCCGCTGCCGAGTTTCGCCAAGGAATCAGGGCGAGATTTCAGCGAGAGCAGCAGAGAGCGGTTTCCCAGAAGCGTTGTTCACTATTTCTGCTTTCTCCTTTCTTCGCCGAGCTAGGAAAAAGCACGTTAAGGGATGACATTCAAACTCTCAAGTTGCGTGTTCTTTCGCCGTTGCAGCTGCCGCATGCGTCTAAGGGAGGCGGGTGTAAGAGCAAAGATAAGTAAATATACATGGAACAGGCAAGCCTAATGACGCCGGAAACGCACGAGGCTGGGCTCTTCGTATGGCGCAGCGTGATATGCTAATCCGCCGTTGACCGTCGCGTGTGTCTGCATGGGGATGAGGAGGGGGGATGCGGAGTGCGTGCGCACCTGCCGCCCGCGCTGCATCCGACGGTGGCCGGGGCAGTGTGGCACGCTATGAGTCGCACGCAGAGTTTCAACGAAGTTCTGCGTAATACTCTGCCTCCTCTTCCTCTGCTCGGTGTCTCTTTAAATGTGTGGCAGCGTTGTGTAAGCTGCACCTCCGGATAGGAGAACCGTCTCACCCTCCGCGTGCATGATCATCCGAACCGCACCTTGAGGGAAGCGATTAAGGGCGGGAAACCTGGGAGTAGAGAGGACGCATGCTCTGCAGGGGTTGCGTGGGTGTGTCCCACTGATTTTATGCCAGACGCGATGGTGTAAGAAAAGGGGTGTTGTTGGCCGGCCGGAACGTTGGCACATGTTCGTCAGTCTATTACAGACCGTCGCTGTACGTGCTAGCAGATAGAAGAATTCGGCCTGCAGTGTTCTGACTCCAGCTGTGGTGGTTTAGGGCGTCATGGTTCCTTCTGTTGCCCCCTGCCTTCACGGGTCGCATTAGCGCTTGCCCTTTCTCGCTTTTTTTTTTTTGTGATGGACAATTCAGCGCTACCCGTTACGTTATCCGGTGGCCTGTGAGCGCTGTGATCGCTCGCTACTTGTCATGTAGGCGCTACTCGCCGGGCAGAGGGGTGGTAGTCGCTGGCTGCGTAGCTGATTATGACCTTGCCCCCCCCCCCCCTCTCTCTCTCTCTCTCTCTGTCGATCGGGTTAAAGGAGCAGTCTGTTGTAGGACCTGCTTGTTTCGGATGAGACGTCCGGTTGTTGCGACATTCGTTACGGAAAGCTTCTCTAAAAAATTTCTCTGAAAGCATTTCTTCATGGCCGGTAGCGTTAAAAAAAAAGACCCCCTCCCACACACACACGCACGCACTTATTTTTTATGTGGTTTTCTTTCGCTGGTTCGAATGCCTGTCCAATGCGGTCATGTTTCGAAGGAAACTAGTAGGAGTCATTCCGGACTCTTCACAGCCTGGTCATAAAATTTCGCTTTCCACCTTTTCCACCCGTTTTTTTCCCGCAGCCCTGTTTTTCAGCGTGTGTATAATTTATACGAGGTCTTAACTCCAAACGCTAGCAAGCCACCAGGGTGGCTCAGTGGTTATGGTGCTCGGCTGCTGCCCCCCGAAAGACGCGGGTTCGATCCTGGCCGCGTTGGTCACATTTCGATGGAGGCGATATGCTAGAGGCCCATGTACTGTGCTATGTCAATGCACGTTAAAAAAAACCGCAGGTGGTCGAAATTATCCAGACCCCTGCTCTAATGCGTTCCGCATAGCCTGAGTCGCCTTGGGACGTTTAACCCTATAAAACCAAACCAAATCGTAGGCTGGCGGCGATGTCCAAAGAGAGTTGCACGCCGTTCAGTCTCGACATTGCGGTGTCGATTGCTCGCTGCAAAGATGACGCGGTGTGGTTGTGGCTGGCGTATCTGTCTGTAGGTTTCCGGAACAGCGGTGCATGTATCCGGAACAGCGGTGCATGTACATCCTCGTTCGGATGTTCAGGGGACTTTTAGAACTGTAGCTGCCTCCCTGTGGCCACAGCCGTGCCCACAGATTACCCGCCCATGTAACTCGGGAGCGTCGTTCGTCGTCAAGCCGAGCTTCACCTGAATGGCCACGGAGTATACAGCGCGTGCGGTTGCTATTCATGGCGCCGGTTACATCCTGCTTGCCGACGTGGTCGTCTATGAAGCGAAGACCTCGCCGCGTATATCGCGCCTAATTGCCTCGGATCGCGTTCTCGCCTGCCCAGCGGCGAGCCTGATTAATCGCCCTGATAGTTTCCTGCAGCGAACCCGTCCGGACGCTTTAATAGGGCCCGCTGGGTAATTGATCGCTTCCATCGCCTCCGGCCGCCAGAAGGAAGACCCTGCTCCTGCATACTGCGGGTCGGTGGGCAGCGGCAGTGCTGCGCGTTTCAGTGCCGTTGGACGACTTCCTCGAGTTCATCCTGCCGAGCTCGATTGGACTTGCGTACTGTGGACGAGGGTTGTTAGCGGTGTGCGACGTTTGTGGGCAGCACTGGGCGCAGGTTGCGTCAGGCAAGTCGGCGATTGGTGTACAGGGCGGTCTGCGTTGTTTGGCAGCGCTGCGGCCTTGCGTAATTGGCCACATCCTCCCCCACCCTATACCTCCCCACTCCAACCACTCCATCCTCATTTCCTGAAACAGTGAAACAGTTGCCGGTCAAGCCGCTCAGAACGTTGTTGCGATATCAGCTATAGGGGGAGGCAATCGCGCGCATCTTCTGAACGAACCAACAAGACGGGGGAAACAGAATTAGCGACCAAGCGATGCTCTAATTAAATGAAAAAAAAAAACATTACAGGATTGCACTTGGTATGCTTAAGAGCGGAAATGCCCAAGCCTTTCCCTTTCCTCTCTTTCTCCCTCCATTTTTCATTTCCGCGAACTTCACAGGACTCGAACCCACGACCTTTTTTGTGTCGCTGTCATCATTACTATCATAATCGCTATCACCGACTATCATTATTTCTATCATCATGGCTATCACCAACATCGCTATCAAAATTGGTGAACGATGACCGCAGAGACGTCACAGGGGACCAACTTCCGGCAACACATTTTGCGGATACTTCCGGCGTCAACATAGCCATCTCATGCTTTCGCATTAAAAAAAGAAATAGAGAAAAGCGGTGGGCAATTTAACCACAACACGCTCACTACAAAAGCATGGAATTGGTTGTGCGAGGCTCAGATGTGAAGGAAGCAGTGATAAGAATGCGCTTAAAATGGGAGATTGATCAGCACGCGAAGCGAGGGACGAACACAAAGATAAAGAATCAGTAATGACCTGAAAGAAAATGCGTATTGAGAAGACCGCCAATCTAGAGTCGAACAGGATATTCCCACACTTTTGGACACGTCAGGCCTCCACTCCTCGTGCCACCACGCCGCGCTACTTTCTATTCGGCCGCCATTTGCACTGCACTTTTCTTGTGTGGTTGCCCAGAGAGCGCCTTTCTCATCGGCCACCGCGATTGGGCTGTGCTGTCGCCGCCTTTCGCGACCCACGAACGCCCGTGGGCCGACCGATCGCGTTTAGTGCTATTGTACGCGAGAGAAGTTCTCTGAACTCGGCCTCAAAGTGTCGCTTGCAAAGAGCGCTCGTTTTATAAGAGCGGGAGTGTTTTTCCGCCTGTGACCCATGTTTCGCAGTAGCTAGAGTGTTCAAGCTGACGTCGGGCGCGCAGTGGAGGCGTGGTGCTCTTCATGTTCTTCCCCCCTCCCCCGCATGCCCACTCGGCGGCAGTGTAAAAAACTTTGATCTTAGCCAGCAGTTTCAGACGGAGTAAAGCGGCCACATTTTCTTATGCTATAAATATATAAGCGACACGCAGGGCATATGTGTAGAACCCGTGCTTTAATTGGCTTGACTTTGCAGTAGCTCCGTCCGCCCGTGTGCTTCTACGCGTGCGTGAATGTTTGTTTGCGCGTGCGTTCGTGTGTATACTGTATATATACGGGGCTGGTGAGGCCGATCGCGCCCCCGGCGAGTCTCGGGTCAGCGGAGGGGGGAGAGATTCCCGCGTGATTAGGCTGGACCGCAGCGCGGTTGCCCCATCGGCGTGCGAAACCTCTCGGAACGCGTTTTATATGGCCGACCTCCCCGCTCCTCCTCGCTCGCCTGCCCGTCGTCTCTTTGGCTGCTTGTTTGGGTGGCTGGGGTCCTCGCGGGACGCTGATGCGGCGCAACGCTTGTCTCCTTATCCCACCGCGCTCGGACGACTCCCATACGTGTGAAACATTGCGCAGCTTCCGCTACTGCCGCGCGGCTTGGGCTCATCTTTCTTTTTTTCTGTTTGCTGTGTTGTCTGTCTTTTTAGTCTACTTTATTTATATTTTTGTCGGCAGCTGACGGACTTCTTCCGGAGGCGCAGGTCGGCGGAGATTCTTGTCTCCCCAGAAATCTTGACTGCTCCATCGTTGTTGTTTTGATCCGGTAACTCTCCCACGGTGGGTCGCCTGGTCGCATGTCTGTTGTTGCGTTGTGTCTGCTCCGTTAGCGGACCCAACGGGTAGCGAAGAGCCGATCGTCAGAAGTCGGGCAGCAGGCACTCGGGCATCGCGTTTGACGACGATGCAGAGACGAGTCGAGCAATAGAGAAAACTAACAGAGATTTATTTACATGGTGATCGAAGCGATTTCGGTCCCACAATGAGCACTGCGGCTCGTTTTAAAGGGTCCCGTGTCCCCAGGTCCCTAGTTGGGGAACTTGGTTTAATGAAACGCGTCCAATCACTACCCTTTTGGGTCACGTGCACTTTCTTCGGGAACCACCCACCGAGACGTCCCCGACACACCCTCGCCACTTCCGGCGCCTGGCCGTTCCTGCAGCAGCGATGACAAACACGAAAGGCGACCCAGGTGGAAGGGGCGAAAACAAGGCACGAGTCGAAGCAGCACTTGCGAACAGAGTTCCGCACAATGGAAGAGGAGGCGTCTTCAGAACGGCTGGTACACAGGTGGTGGGGCTCGCTGTAAACAACAGCAGCCGCGTCCGCCGCCGGGCACGGGCCACCCAACAGGACACCCAGACACACTCTCGCCGCCTCCGGCAACTGGTTGTAATGGGCTTTGCCACTTAGCGCACGACCCTCTCGGCGCCGCTTTCCCGATGCACACAATTGAAAACATACGCGCGCCGGGAACCCGAGGAAGCAGCTTGGAGCAGTTTGGCCAGACCAGCGGATGTCCGTCCGAAACCCACTGTCCCAAGGCTCGGGATATTTCGAAACGTAACAGCTTCTCCGGCGGCGTCCGAGATCCCGATGGACAAAGGTCAACAATCATTGTTCAGAGGGATAACTGGGGCGGATGGTGTTCACCATGTGCTTCACTGATGCTGGTACTCTGTTTCTTCAGGAAGTCTCTGCAGCTCCTTTTTTTTTTTCTCTCAAAATGACGGCTTCTTGTTCTCTGCAGGCCAGTTTACTTCCTAGGAAGGCAGCATCAGTTGAACAACACAGAAACCACAACTGCAAAGCAAGCAAGTGCCATGACTCTCTCCCTGAAATTTACCAGGCTTCTTTTCAACCAAAACGGTTTTAATCCTTGCACAATTACGGCAGCAATTGAAGCAACCTGAGCATTCTTCAAACATACAAACAAAAGTTGAAGATGCCCGATAAAAAGAAAGTGATAGTACGCATAAGTCAGGAAAAAAAATGCACACAAGCCAGAATCTCCGAGGCTATCAGTTACACTAAAAGCAGCGACTTAAGCCATCGGCATTGCCGTTCAATTTACCTCTTTTGTACCGAACGTCAAAAGAGTATTGCTGCAGTGCGAGGCTCCAGCGGAGCAGTCGGCCGTTTTTAGGGGACATACTCTGCAACCACGTGAGAGGACAATGATCCGTTTCAATGGTGAACCTGGAACCGGCGAGGTAGCATGCAAGTTTCTGCACAGCCCACACAAGACAGGCGCATTCCTTCTCCGAGGCGCTATATGCTTCTTCTCGTAACGTAAGCTTGCGGCTAGCGTAGAGCACCGGATGCTCTTCCTCCTCCTCGGCTCTTTGGCACAATACCACGCCCATGCCGCGGTCACTGGCATCGCACTGTACCACAAATGGCCTTGAATAGTCGGGTGCCTGCAGCACAGGTTGCCCCATTAGCGCCCTTTTCAAGGCTAAGAAAGCCTTTTCCTTTTTTTCGTCCCAGCGGAGGATCTGCGGCTCGGTTTTTCTGAGAGCATCAGTGAGAGGACTGGCAAGCTCTGAATAACGTGGGATATAGCGCTGGTAGTATCCGGCTACTCCCAAAAATGACCGCACATCCGTTTTAGTACGCGGCTGCGGGAAATTACTGATAGCTGTCACCTTCACCTCAGATGGTCGACGGTGGCCTCGCCCCACTATGTGACCCAAGTAGGTCACCTCTGCACGTCCAAGCTGGCATTTCTGAGCTTTCACTGTCAGACCCGCGTCGCGAAAACGTTCAAGAACCGTTCGCAGGTGCGTGATATGCTCGGACCACGATCCCGAAAACACCGCCACGTCATCTAAATAGGGCAGGGCAAAATCGTGCAATCCCCTCAAAACCTTATCCATCAGGGACGAGAAGCAGTAGGGAGCGTTCTTTAAGCCGAAGCTTAATACTTTAGGACGGAATGTCTCTACTGGCGAGATAAATGCCGCATATCTGCTTGCCTGTTCGGTAAGTGGCACCTGCCAATAGCCCCGAACGAGATCGAACGTAGAGATATACTGAGCGCTGCTAACTTTCTCAATTCTCTCCTCGATGTTGGGTATGGGGTAGGTCTGATCCTTGGTTATGAGGTTTAGCCTCCTATAATCAATACAAGGACGTGGTTCCTTGCCAGGGACTTCCACCAAAATGAGCGGCGAGGTGTAGTCACTCTCGCAAGCCTCAATGATGTCGAGGTCAAGCATTCTTTTAATTTCAGCCTCCATAATCTCCCTTTGCCGCGGCGATACCCGGTAAGCTTTCGAACGTACGGGCTGAGAGGAAGTAAGCTCGATGTCGTGAACTATCATCGTAGTTCTGCCTGGCTTGTCCGAGAACATGTCTTTGAATTCGCGCACGAGTTCTGTTAAATCTCTATTTTGATCAACACTGAGCTCAGTAGCCTCTACCATGGCCTTGATCGCTAGGTCAGTGCTGCCCTCGTTTTTCGGAGCGCCTAGTTCCGGGAAATCTAACGGCGTTTCTTCAGGAACATTCAGCGACATGTTTACTATCTTTTCTCTTTCTCGGTACGGTTTGAGCAGGTTGGTGTGGTATATCTGCTGTACCTTTCGCTTTCCAGGCATGTTTATTATATAGTTCGTGTCCGACAGTCTCTGAATGACTTTCGCTGGGCCCTCCCATTGAACTTCTAGTTTGTTTTTCTTCGAAGGCCTCAGTAGCATTACCTCGTCTCCGGCTTCAAAACAGCGTGATCTCGCCGTCCGGTCATAATAGTGCTTGGCCTTTACTTGCGCTTTACTCATCTCGCGTCCCACCTGCTCCTGCGCTTTGTGCAGTCTTTCAAGCAGCGCGAGCACATATTCAACCACCGTGGGGTCATCTGCTCGGCCTTCCCACGATTCCCGAAGGATGCGGAGTGGAGATCGCAGGGAACGGCCGTAGACCAGTTCCGCTGGTGTGAATCCAGTGGCCTCATGAGAAGCGGTTCTGAGGGCAAACATTGTGGCCGGCAAGCAGGCATCCCAGTCGACTTTGCGTTCGAAGCACAGTGCCCTCAGCACGCGTTTCATAACCGAATGCATCTTTTCCACTGGATTGGACTGCGGGTGGTACACTGAACTATTTATTAGTTTAATCCCGCATCTCTCCAGGAAGGTTGTAGTTAGCGCGCTGGTAAAAACAGTCCCCTGATCCGACTGTATTTCCGCGGGAAACCCGACCCGCGCGAAAATGGACAGGAGTGCGTTTACGACCTCTATTGAGCTTAATTCTTTCAGCGGCACTGCCTCAGGAAACTTAGTAGCGGGACAGACTACAGTTAATATGTGACAGTAACCAGACCCTGTTTTGGGAAGGGGGCCAACCGTGTCAATCACGAGCCGTCGAAATGGCTCTGTGATCACCGGAACGAGCTTCATTGGGGCTTTCGCCTTATCTCCTGGCTTGCCCACCCGTTGACATGTGTCGCAGGTCTTTACAAAATTCTCTACCTCCCGAAAGCATCCCGGCCAGTAGAATTCCTGCAGCAAGCGGTCCTTCGTTTTCCTGAGCCCTAAATGACCCGACCACTAACTACCATGAACCAAGTGCAAAAGATCACGACGGTAGCGTTTAGGCACGACTAACTGGTCGAACTGTACCCCTCTGCGATCATGATACCTACGATAGAGTACCCCGGACCTTTCTTGAAATAGCACATTTTTCTTTGCAACACCTTCTTCATCCCGGCACCTAAGATTCTGCAGTGTGGAGTCTGCCCTTTGTTCAGCCATCAAGGACGATCGGTCCACCCCTAGCAATCTTTGCAGGCTATCAGATGCCGGTGTTATCAGAAGCTCACCAGAGGCCTCTTTAAGCTCCATACAATTTTTGCTACTTTCAGGCCTGCCCAGAATGTTTACTTCTTCAGTCGCCGTTGCGGGGACCTTTCCTGACGCGTCAGGAGGCTCACTTTCCACCGTACCAACGCTACTTGACGCTTCCAGCGGCATGGCCTTAGCGGCAATTTTTTGTGCTTTCGAGCGAGTTAGCGCGTAGACAGTCCCCTCCCCGAACACGAGGTCCTTCTGCCGCAGCAGTTGATCTGATCTGTTTGAAAACAGATAGGGGTACTGCATCGGCAGGCTGGCTGACACGGCAGCCTCCGTATGAAGTACTCCAAAGGGGCCTTCAATGCTTATGTTAGCAATAGGAAGGCACACGCTATTGGCTTCCACCGCCTGTTTAATCCAGGCACACTCCCCGGTGAATTGCCCTGGCTCTACATACGATGGGTGGACTACGTCCATTGTAGCTGCCGAATCTCGCAGCACGCGACACGGCTTTCCATTCACTACAAGATCTCGGATGTAGGGCTCTAGAAGCTTCAAATTTTCCTCGTTGCTGTCCACTGACAAGCAAACAACTTTTGGGTTTTTGCACACCGCCGCCATATGTCCCGGCTTTTGGCAGTTATAGCACACCGGCGCCCGTCTCTTTTCAAATGCTTTCTTTTGGCGCTCTTCTGCTTCAGGTGCTTCCTCTTTTATCCCCGCGCCCTTTTCTGAAGATTCTACACTCCGTGCCTGCTCCTTCACTTTGAAAAGTTGCCCCCTCTCTCCAGATGCTTTCCTGTTCTGGTATTCTTTCTTAGGGCTTCCCTTTCTGTCGAGTGCACGGCGTGATATGAACTCTTCTGCCAGGTCAGCTGCCTTCGAGACAGTCGTAACGTCTTGCCTGTCTTGCACCCAGTGCCTTATGTCTTCAGGCAACCGACGGTAGAACTGCTCGAGGCCGAAGCATTGCATCATTTTCTCGCTTTCGTCATACGCCTTAGCTTCTTTTAGCCATTCTCCCAGGTTAGCCATCAGCTTGTACGCGAAGTCTGGGTATGACTCATCCCTCTGCTTCTCGGCGTTGCGAAATTTTTGACGGAATGCCTCAGCTGACATTCTGTACTTTTTCAGCAGACTAGACTTCACTTTGTCGTAGTTGTCTGAATCTTCCTTACACAAGCGGGCAATCACATTGGCAGCCTCACCTGACAATAGAGTCAGCAAGCACTGTGGCCACGTTGCCCTGGTAAACCCTGCCTTCTCGCACGTGCGCTCGAAGTTTACCAGAAACAGACCTATGTCCTCTCCTTTCCTATAAGGTTGCATGAGGTCTTTCATTCTGACCGACTTTTGCTCTCCTACGTTAGGTGCTATGCTCTCACCGCTTTCGTTTCGAGCCTTTAGCACCTCCAGTTCAAGACGCTTAAGCTCAAGCGTTTTCTCTAAGCGTTTATCATTTCTCTGTTCTGCTTCCCGCTCTGATTTCTCTCTTTCCGCAATTAGCTCCAGACATTCTGAGAGCTCATCGTCGTCTGCCTGAAGTGCCTCGATAGCCGCGATGATGGCTGGCTTTCTTGTTTGGTCCCGGACATCCAAACCCAAATTTTTGGCCAACTCCAGCAAAAGCGGCTTTTTTAATGCTTTCAGATCCATGGCTGCCTCTAGAGCTGCAAGATTTTCACTTTACCAGGAAATATTTCAACTTACTTTGAAACAACATGCCAAAGATAGCCACAATATACAAAACCTTTGTAAGCTAACTAAGTACAAAGCCTGGTGAAACCTCAGTGAAGAAAATCCCAGCACTCACCGAACTGTGCAACCATGATCCCAGCGGAGTCGATCCCGACGCTGCCAACCAGTTGTTGCGTTGTGTCTGCTCCGTTAGCGGACCCAACGGGTAGCGAAGAGCCGATCGTCAGAAGTCGGGCAGCAGGCACTCGGGCATCGCGTTTGACGACGATGCAGAGACGAGTCGAGCAATAGAGAAAACTAACAGAGATTTATTTACATGGTGATCGAAGCGATTTCGGTCCCACAATGAGCACTGCGGCTCGTTTTAAAGGGTCCCGTGTCCCCAGGTCCCTAGTTGGGGAACTTGGTTTAATGAAACGCGTCCAATCACTACCCTTTTGGGTCACGTGCACTTTCTTCGGGAACCACCCACCGAGACGTCCCCGACACACCCTCGCCACTTCCGGCGCCTGGCCGTTCCTGCAGCAGCGATGACAAACACGAAAGGCGACCCAGGTGGAAGGGGCGAAAACAAGGCACGAGTCGAAGCAGCACTTGCGAACAGAGTTCCGCACAATGGAAGAGGAGGCGTCTTCAGAACGGCTGGTACACAGGTGGTGGGGCTCGCTGTAAACAACAGCAGCCGCGTCCGCCGCCGGGCACGGGCCACCCAACAGGACACCCAGACACACTCTCGCCGCCTCCGGCAACTGGTTGTAATGGGCTTTGCCACTTAGCGCACGACCCTCTCGGCGCCGCTTTCCCGATGCACACAATTGAAAACATACGCGCGCCGGGAACCCGAGGAAGCAGCTTGGAGCAGTTTGGCCAGACCAGCGGATGTCCGTCCGAAACCCACTGTCCCAAGGCTCGGGATATTTCGAAACGTAACACTGTGTACAGGTTCGTCGCGCAGGCGTCTCACGTCCGGGTCCGTGTGGTCAGGGTTTTCGCGAAGCGATAGCGTGGTGTGTATTCCCCGTGTTCCGTAATAGAAAAGCGCGTTGCTGATTCAGTTTTCTTCTTTTTCTCTCTCTCTCTTTCTCCAAAGCGGGGATGCCGGATCAAAGTGACAGTTCCGGATAATCAGACAGGGGGAACTGCGCTGGGAGTATAGGACTCTCGGTTGCTGGAGCCGCGCGCTTTTGTAAATAAATTGCTTAGTACAAGGAAGGCTGGCGCGGTACCGTGCAGGACTCATCTCGAATTCTATGGACAATTCGCAGATAAGCCGCGGCGTACGTTGAAGGTTTGGGCATTCACTCTCGCACATCGGTCGTCGTACTGGAAGCACCTTAACCGCGTGGCTTCGGTGATCGCTCCGGACGCACAATCAGGACGCGGTGTTTCTCCATGCGCACAGCCGTCCGGCCACAGAGTTTTATACGTGCAGAATAGGTTCGTTATATGTATAGTGAGAGAGTGTGCTTGTATTGCCTGGATAGCCGCATAATTTTCGTTTCCATGAGCGCGCTCTCCTCTCCTGTGTGTTCGACTGTCATCCGTCCCTCCGCCTGTGCTCGGCCGTCCGTTCCCACCGGCAGTCGCTCCTGTCTTTCTGATTGCACCCTGCCGTGACCTCAGCTCCCGACGCTCGTGGTCGTTGCGGCTGGGCCCGCTGGCGTGCACATAAGCCGGTGCTTGTAGCGCCCTGACGAAGGTGAAGCCCTGTCACTGAGTGTTCGTGCATTCATTCGCACGCTTCTTAAGCTTTTTCTCGAGTCAAGGTCAGGTTTCCTTGTTACACTGTCGCGGACGATGAAGCCTCTTTTGTAGAAACCGACGTACGTCAACCCCGCGTAGCGCAAAGCGCGAGCCCCTCAATAGACGGGACTAGAAAAACTCAGTCGTTTCTTTGCACCGGAGACGCGTGCGAAGCGACAGGCCTGGCGTGTACCTGTATAGAAACTACGTGCGGCCTGCAACATCCGTATGCCTTCCAGCGCCTGAGGAATTCGCCTCAGGCTGCCTTCGACTTCTATTGGATATCATTCGGATGATAACGACGACGCTATTGAGCTTAACGTTTATACGTAGGACAACCTTCGCCTTCCTCGCTTCACGATTAGACGGGATCAAAGGTCTCTGCCACTGTACTGTGCAGGGCTGAAGGAGGTTCGCAGCTGTTTTAGAATCCCTCCCACCCCATTTGCGGATATACGCCATCTTGGCGCAGGCAGAAAATTCGATCCTTTATAGTGAAGCTGTTGCAACGAGGTGAGAAATTCGCGTTGTGAAACATTTTGTTGGCCATGTAGGGTAGAGACGCAGGGAAAGCGCATAAAGAAAAGATTTTGTTGGAGTGTGCGTACAGATATCGCAGGGCCAACTTAAAAGTGTTGTTCGTTGGCTCCGTTTGGCTTCCTATGCTGGAACGAACGTCTGGCTGCATCGCGCTGTGCCAGACAAGTTGACTCGCCTGTCGTCGGCTTGCCGTGTGCCGGTCCAGGCCGCGGCACCCGCGTTGCGATGGAGGGGAGGGGTCGGTCGTGTACTGACGATTCGGCGCGCGTTGCAAAATCGCTTGGGCGGTCGAAATTAATCGGCAGCCCTCCGCTACTGCTTGCCTCTTAGCCCTTATGCGGGCTTCGGCGCGTCCAAATTCATAACAGAACGAGGGAGGAAGAAGAAGGTAGAAGGGATATGCATGGCGTTGTGTTCGAAGCCGACGCCCGTCAGCTCTTGTAACCACCGCTTCGGGTCCCGTGGCATTGTACTCGTGTGTCGACCAACCATCGTCCAAGGCCGGCAGCAGCGGGTCTGCGCCGCGGGGCATCCACTAGTGCGTTGGCGTGCCGGTGCGCCGCAGCGGGCGACACTTGTCCCGGCAGCCATGGCGCTCACCTGGGCTATGCGGCGTTGCTTCAGCGCGGCTTCCATGACGGACATCGGAGCGGATGCCGAAGCGAACGCCGATGCGAACGTCGATGAGAATGCCGATGCGAACGCCTGTAGCGACGAGCCCTCGGCGTAAGTGACATTTCTTGGGAGTCTTTCGCTTTAATTTGTGTCCACATGGTCGGTGTCGTTGTTTTGGCACTAACCTAATAGAGAAATGCGCAGAATATAACCAACCCCTATATAAAGCCTTCATTGATTACGAGAAAGCATTCGACTCTGTGGAAACCTCAGCTGTCATACAGGCATTGTGGAATCAGGATGTAGAAGAGCCTTATGTGAAAATACCGGAAGATATCCTTAGCACCTGCACAGCTACCAGAGTCCTCCATAAAGTCAGCAATAGAATTCCAATAAGGAAAGGCGTCCGGCAAGGAGATACGATCTCGCCAATGCTGTTCACCGCCTGTTTACAGGAGGTATTCCGAGGCCTGAATTGGGAACAGTTGGGGATAAGCGTTAATGGAGAATACCTAAATAACCTGCGATTCGCTGATGACATTGCCTTGCTGAGTCACTCAGGAGATGAACTGCAAATCATGATCAATGAGTTAGACAGACAGAGCAGTACGGTGGGTCTAAAAATTAACATGCAGAAAACCAAAGTAATGTTCAACAGTCTAGCAAGGGAACTGCAGTTCACAGTTGGCAATGAGGTGCTGGAAGTGGCAAAGGAATACGTCTACTTAGGGCAGGTAGTGACAGCTGATCCGGATCATGAGAGGGAAATAACTAGGAGTATAAGAATGGGGGGGAGTGCATATGGCAGGTTCCCTCAGATTATGAATAGCAGGTTAATAATATCCCTTAACAGAAAAGTATACAACAGCTGTATCTTGCCGGTACTCACCTACGGGGCAGAAACGTGGAGGTTAACGAAAAGGGTTCAGCTTAAGTCAAGGACAAGACAGCGAGTCATGGGAAGGAAAATGATGGGTGTAACGTTAAGAGACCGGAAGCGGGCAGAGTTGGTGAGGGAACAAACGCGTGTTAATGACATCCCAGTCGAAATCAAGATGAAGAAATGGGCTTGGGCAGGGCATGTACTGCGAAGACAAGATAACCGATGGTCTTTAAAGGCAACGGAGTGGATTCCAAGACAAGGCAAGCGTAGCGGGGGCCGGCAGAAGGTTAGGTGGGCGGATGAGATTAAGAAGTTTGCAGACATAGCGTGGGCGCAGGTGGCAAAGGACCGGGTTACTTGGAGAGACATGGGAGAGGCCTTTGCCCTGCAGTGGGTGTAGTCAGGCAGATGATGATGATAATGTTCAGATAATGGAAACCCCCTATGTATAGTACTACCTATGTAGGTGGGATGTCAATAGAGCGATGCCAAGTTCTAGACACGTGGACCATGCGTGTTGTTCCTCCAGAGCGGCGAAAAAGTAGCTGGACTTGGGACGCACGTCTGGTATGTCACGGTTTTGTGCAGCCATCAGTGCTTTAAGAGTGTTGAACACGCGATAGCCTACCACATGCAGGCTGAATTCGCCGCTGTTGAGCTTTCATCTACTCTTAACTTGTAAACCGCATTCCTGTGCTAGGAGTCGTTCTTATTGGAATAGTCATTTGCCGTGCAGGTTCTGACACCACACAAGTGTACTCGCCTTTGGTTAGTGTAAGTGCTAACTAGTACTTGCAGGTTTCGATAAGTATTCGTCACAGGCAGTCGTCCAAAATTTATGCAACTAAACCTTTTGTTGGGTGTTTCTAGCACGTCGAAAAGTACCCTTGAAACGCTGGTGCTGCAATTTTAACGACTGACGGTAACTTCAATAGCGTTTTTTTTTCCCCCGTGTTGTTTTATACAGCGTCGAGGAGTCGGCGAGCCCTTCTACATTTCATCCAGGCTCTTCAAGGAGATTGGATATGCCTTTCAGAAGGCGCAGAAGCGGAAGGACAAAGAGGGAGGGGGGATTTTGGATAGCAGCGCGATACAGACACTGCGGACGTTCCGGCCACCGTTATTAACGTTTCCGTTCGTCTGATGCCATTTGCTGTGGCGTAACGTTTCCGCTGTTGTCGAGCGACGACGGGTGCAAGTGCGCCTTCCCCTTCCTCTCGGTGGAAGCGGATGGGAACAGACGAAATGGCGCGCTGGTATCGCATTACTTGAAGTTGGCGCGCGTCGTGATATGGGCGTCGCGCTTCTAACGCAAGGCTGAATTTTTTTTTATAATTATTGCTGGGAGTGAAGTGCGAAACACGCTTATATTGATAGCCACTTCTCTCTCTCTCTCTCTCGTTCAATAACGAGCTGTCTATTGGTACGTGAGGCACCACTCGGTTTCTCGATATTACACAGAGAGAAAGCTGGCGCCACTGTTTATGCGAGTTCCTTAGAGGGCACTTCATCCGCCCCCGGAATGCCAGGAAGGCGAAGTTTCGTATTTGGCTTGGTTAGTGTTGGGCCGATAACGTGGATTCTACCTCTGAATCGGTACCTAGCTGCGGCGCGATACTCTCGTCTGCGCGCAGATTAAATTTTTTACTGTGCATTTTTCACCTCCTCAATAAATTTAACACAAGTGTGAGGCTGGTGTGGAAACTTTCACAGCATTTGTTCGAGGTCTGCCGCAAGAAGTGTCGTATTATTATGGCCTAATCCACGTTTTTGTCCAACGACAGCCTATCGCAGCATGCTTTCCCTCTAGGTAATATTGAGAAACTTTGTGGATGACACCACTTGTTACACGTAACCCGATCACATTGCATGGCGGCTGGAGTTTTCGCCAAATGGAGTCGTTGCTGTTTTAACAACGTTCCTTAGTAACAGACGGCACCGATAAGCACAGGTTACTTACTTTTGCGATAGCACGGTATGAGCGTGTATGCTTCACAGCGCTCGCCGCTTCCTCCGAAGCGCGCTTTCGCGCTGAGCGCACGTGTACGGCGGCGAAGCCCAGCCTTTGGTGGAGGAGCCGGCATCGCACGGGATGGGAAGAGGGGAGAGGGGGGATAGGTCATGCGCCGAGTGTCTTTGTTCCGGCGCGCGCGTGTGATCCGTTGACGGCCGCAATCGAGGCCAACGTTGCGCCGTCGCAGCTGCTCCCTGCGGCGTCGTTGTGAAACTAACGCCGCAACCACCGAAGAATTGGTGGCGAGCAGCTCGGAGTTGCTGCCATTGCGTTGCTTCCGAGCGCCGCGGGATTCGCGTGGGATGCCTGCGGAGAAAGGCTGCGTTATGTCGGACACGACACCGGAGTGCGACCTCGCGCTGCCGCGGATGTCGCTGTTGGGATTGCTCCCTGCGAGGTTTCCCCTCTCTCGTTGTTTGGCGCGGTCGAATGATGTGCTTGTGTCCCTGGCAGAGCGTGATGTCTTGTTGTTTTGTTTATGTGATTGTTCAAGCGCACCGCGAGTGTCCGCCGGACCGTTGCGGGAGAGCGAGGCGAGCGCGAGTGGCTATGGCCTGTTATGGACCGCGCTTGCCCCCCCCCCCCCCCCCCCCCCCCTCTAACTGCGGAGGGAGCTCTCGCCTTCCGGAAGTTGTGGGGCGTATCGGGGCCACGCCGGAGAGAAGGAAGCGACGCGCCGAGGGTCGTGGCCGCGGGTGGCCACTGCTGACGGCCAGTGATCCGACATCCCGCGTATTTTAGGGGCTTTTAGGGCTGTACTACTGCAGGAGGTGAGGGAAGGGGGCACGTGACTGTGGCAGGCTGCCAGACTAAATTAGGCCGCCTTATTGCGTCCTGACCGCGGATTTGTCTCGAGATCCTCTTCGAAGGGGGTGCAGTCTAGCGTTGTCGTGTCATCCTATATAGACACGCGTCACGCAGCGCTCATCTGTTTGACAGGTCTCAGGGTGATAAGGCTTTAAGGCCAGCATTCTCACTTGTTCTCTGCGGGTATATCTGCGCGATACTTTCAAGAACTGGATAGGACTTGAAAGTATACCATAGTTCAAGTGCTCTGTATCTTTCTTATGGTTTGTGTCCTATCCCAATCGCCAGCAGCTCCCTGTGCTCTGTACCGCCGTGAAGTAAATATCGGTTCCACTATATCCGGCAAATGCGAACGGTTAGCAGTTAGCAGTAATGCTTGTCTCATCTGCTCTTATATAAGGCAGCTGCGTTTTCTTTTTCTTTTATTCTGGGGAAACGGTACGCAGGGCACGACCGGTGAATCGTGTTCTCCTCCCGCGGCAATTTCGGGGGGAGAAGTATGCAGTCGCGGAAGAACAAAGAGTTGACCCGCTGTACGCGCGGTCGCCAGCGTGGCCACCTGCGCCTCTCTCTCGGGGCTCGCTTTCGCACACATCCGGCCGCCGCTAATAATAACCGCCTCCGAGTGGCGCGTATAATCGGGACGTGCCACCGCCGAGCACGATTGCGCGCCCTCGGCTCTGGTCGCGACTGCGCTGATGACGACGCCGA
>NC_135502.1:28900701-28933102 GCF_052857255.1 Amblyomma americanum
AACGGGGTAGTCATGACAAAAGTCACCCACCGCCGCTTGATGCGTGCGCACCCCCTCGCACTGCTCTCTCTGTGAAAAAACAAAACAAAAGGAAACAAGAGAAAGGCGGATCTTGGGGTTCGTGAAAGCAAGCATTTAGCCGAACCGCGACACTGCAGTTTTTCAGTCGATGTTAGGCCAACCTACAATGGACAATGCTGGCATCTGGCAATGCTCCAATAAAGTCCGTCTCCGAGTCTGGGCGGTAACAGATTAGTAAATGCGGCGACAGGTGCGCTCTGACAGAAACTGGACACATTTCCTTGCAACGCCCACAGTGTATTGTGACATTCCGTGTGTGCTACGAGGATCCACGTTCGACGGCGCGGCGTAGACGGAGACCCGTGACAGCGGCATCATCAATTACCCAGCCATGCTCTTTGAGTGACGACCAGAACAACCGGACCCGCCGCCGCACCGGGGAAACAGGCTTTATCCTCCCCAATTTCCGGGCACATTCCAGGACAAGGGAGCTGTCAGCGGGCCAGAGCGCGCCGTACCACAGCCGACGCTATGCGCTACCGCGAAGACAACATTCTTCCCTCCCCCCCCCCCCCCCCCCCCCCCCCCCCTTTGTCGTGGGCTATCGCCGGGAAGGCACCCACAGCTTCCCAGAAGGGCCGTGACGGACACCTGTCGGACAGACAGGCAGTACTCGCCAAGAATGTGGAAAGACAGGCGCTAGTGAATTAGCTCCGAAGAGAGAGCCTGTGTATACTCTCACTTGAGAGAGAGTGGTGGCGTTTTTGTTGTTTATTTAGTTTGTATTGTTAACAGACTCTGGGGTCGAGGCTAAGCCCAACCCAAGGGGTGGTCCCCATCTCGCATGTTATTTTGGATTGGAGAATTGATGCTTTGGGCGGGCCACTGGGAATGACCGCCCTTAGTCCTTTGTTAATCAAGTGCTTAAAAGCGCATGTAAACGGATGCAGTTCAGTCTGAGCTGGGGCTCCATGCTTAGCATGTAATGTGATGCTACTTAGGCGCTAACCTGCCCGGTCGATGAGTAAAGTAGTGCAAAGTTTGTTCTGTTGTAAAATTATGCTCTGCTGTCATCATCTACAAGCTCGCCTCCTGTTCATCTTCCAAGCCGAACGACACTAGAGGAAGGGTTTGTGAACCATCCTCGAAGAAACGGACGACTATTGAAATTCTACTGCATACACGCTCAGGACGACATCGTTAGCGAAGAGGGCCTTCAGCGCCGAAGCCCGACGGCGTGCAGCTTCTGCCAGCAACCGCTCGAGCCCAACTCCGGAGCCACTCCATCGCCCCCATGAAGTCGTCGGCACGTAAGCTCGGACGCCCCAGCCTCTGATGTATAACCTTAATCATGTGTAATTATTGAATATACCTGTTTGTTTAAACTGAGCCATACGGTGTCTCTTTGCCTCTCCGTCCCGTGTGGACCTGCGCATTATGGGGGTCATCACACTGGTGTCAGAAGTGGGGTCTCAAAAGCAAATGTCCTCTGAATGCTGTGACATTCATGACTTCAAAATTGTAATCAAAAGGGAATCACGGGACTGATTGTGGGACTTTTACCCCCATTTGAGAGGCTTGAGGCACTGGAGGCTTGAAAAAAAAAAATGACTGTATCTGAGGGAGCTCCCACTCCACAGCCGTCGCTCGGAGCAAGCATGCTGGCATTAGGAAGCGTCATTCCGACGTTTACGGGAGATAAGACAGGGGTTCCAATCTGCGATTTCTTTGCATGCTAGAAGAGATTGGGAAAATGGGGGGATGGTCCGATGCTCAAATGCTGGGAATGGCGAGGTGTAAGATGGCAGGAGCTGCTCATGATTTTGCCTGGCGAGACGAAAAAGTAAAATCCACAAAATCATTTGCGGAATTTAAGAAGCTCGCGTTTGAGCATTTCGACACTGTACCACGTCACGTGCGGGTACAGAGGTTCCGTGACGCCGGACAGATGGTAGGGGAGGACGTGCGAACATTTGCGTCGCGGCTTCAGCGCCTAGCACGCGATACGTTAAGCAGGGAGGAGGAAGGAGACCAGCTAAGGAAGAAATACGCGGAGGATATACTTAAAGAGGAAATGACCGCTTTGTTCGTGGCTGGTCTGCAAGACCCCGTGCGCCGGTTCGTGCTCTCGCGCAAGCCGAGCAATTTCGACCAAGCCGTGGAGGCCGCATTGGATGAGGAACGAAATGAGGCGTTAACGACAGCCGCAGCGAGAGTACGCGTCATAGAGAGAGCGGTGCTCAACCCTGAGGTTGCTCTCTTGACAGAGCGGTTAGATCGCTTGGAACAGCTGCTAACTCAGCAGGTAGAACGCCAGGTTGAAGCGCGCGCTCAACAGCGCCCAGTCGCTGGAAACCGGAGACCGCCACAAAGCTACAGGCGCGGTATGCGAGATTTTGAAGAAATCGTATGCTTCGCTTGCCAGGGTCGCGGACACATCGCCAGGTTCTGCCAAAACGTGCGCCGTGGGGAGCCACAAAGAGAAGCAGGCAAGACACGCCCTAAGCAAGCCTACAGCGGGGCTCCAGATACCGAGTCAAAAAACTAGTTAGTCCTCCCCAGCCTGAGGAGCGTGGGGAGGGAGCAGTGGATGATGAGGTGGTGGTAGTTTGTGTGGCCGACGAGGCATGCCCTGTTGTGCGTTGCAAGTTAAATGGTTGTTGCATGGAATTGTTGATAGATACGGGGTCAAAGGTGACATTGCTTAAGGAGAGCAGTTTTAACACGCTTCGAAGGAAGGGGGACCGCGAGGTGTTGGAAGCGTCTGGTGGCATGGCAACCAAATTTGTAGGCATAACGGGGGATCCTCTTGGCATAAGTGGACTCTACCGGTTACACTTCTCTCTCGGCGGAATTGCATTGGAGCACCCCTGCTACGTATGCCCGGACACGGTGTCTCTGCCAAACGGAGTGTCAGGTATATTAGGGCAGGATTTTTTGAGAAAAGGGAAGGTAGTAGTCTCATTCTCTGAGGAAGAGGTTAATGCGGGCGGCTCAAAAGTTCCGTTTTTGAACAGGAGAGGGGCTGAGATTCGCATTACCGATATTGACACCCGTCAAACAGTGGGATCATTGGAGAAGGTATATTCGCGGGTTGCCGTCCGGCTGGTCGAGGAGGCGGTTGTCCTTCCTTGGTCGGAGCACATTTTGTACGCGTTTGTGCCTTCAGATGTAGAGAGCGGCGCCGTGGGAGTGCTTGAGCCGGTCGACTCTCTCAGCAATGGCCTGAAGGCAGCCGCGTGCCTCGTGACAGTTAATGACGCCCACAGAGTGCCCCTACGGGTGGTTAACTGTAGCCAGCAGCCACTGAGCCTTCCCAAGAACAAAACATTGGCTTTCTTCACCTCTGCGATAGAGAAACGTGAGCCCACCGATACGGTACTCGCAACTGTAGAGCATGCTAGTCCTTCGGCTGCTCCAAAGGTGTCGTTCGATCTTTCTCACGTAAAATCCAGGGAGAGGGAGGCTCTGGCTGGTTTGCTGAACGACTACTCGGAAGTATTCGCCGCGTCCAACCTGGATTTGGGCTGCTGTGGCGTTATAAAGCACAGGATAGAAACCGGCACTTCATCGCCCGTTTACCAGCGTGCGTACAGGATTCCTTACTCCCAACGTGAGGAGATAGAGCGACAGGTGCAGGACCTGATTGATCGCGGCATTGTCGAACACTCAAAGTCACCCTGGGGAGCACCAGCATTATTAGTGGAAAAGCCAGATGGCTCGTATCGATTGGTAGTGGACTACCGCAAACTAAATGCCGTAACTCGCATCGATCCATACCCCATCCCCAATATACAGGAGACGCTTTCTCAGCTGGGCTCTGCCAGGTACTTCACGGTAGTGGACATGGCGGCGGGATTCTGGCAGATAGCAATGGATCCGGCAGATGCCGAGAAAACGGCATTCAACACGCCCTCAGGGCACTATGAATGGAAAAGAATGCCGATGGGTCTGGCCAACAGCCCTGCTGTCTGGCAGAGAACCGCTGATGTTATCTTGGCAGGTCTTCTGGGGAGGCTGTGCTTCGTGTATATGGATGACATTATCATATACAGTGACAGTTTTGATAACCATTTGCGCGATATTGAGCAGGTTTTGGTGCGACTAAGAGCAGCGGGTCTCAAGCTGAAGCCCTCTAAGTGCCAATTCCTCAAAAAACGAGGTGAAATACCTCGGGCACGTTGTTTCAGCTGACGGCGTGCGACCGGACCCTGAGAAACTAAGGTGTGTCTCGGATTTTCCATCCCCGACTAGCGTCCGCCAGGTCCGGCAGTTTCTCGGCCTGATCGGTTACTACCGAAGGCACATAGAGGAGTTCGCCAAGCTCGCTAAGCCGCTCACCGCCTTAACAGCCAAAAATGTCGCCTTTCGCTGGGACGAAAACGCGGAGAATGCTTTTGGGGCCCTGAAAAGGAAGCTAATGAGTGCAACCGCTGTTGCGCCACCCGGATTTTAGTTTGCCCTTCGTTATGGCCACAGATGCGTCAAAGTTCGCAGTTGGTGCCGTGCTATCTCAGGTTATCGAGGGCAAAGAACATCCCGTTGCTTTTGCTAGCCGACGGCTGAGCCCCACAGAGCAAAAGTACGGAGCTACGGAAAGGGAGTGCCTCGCCGTTGTCTGGGCAGTAAAGCACTTCAGATGCTACCTTTACGGCCGCAAATTCAAGCTAGTCACAGACTGCCATCCTCTGAAA
The DNA here is from genome assembly GCF_052857255.1 of Amblyomma americanum. Classification (NCBI taxonomy): domain Eukaryota; kingdom Metazoa; phylum Arthropoda; class Arachnida; order Ixodida; family Ixodidae; genus Amblyomma; species Amblyomma americanum. The sequence continues at coordinate 28,905,417 of NC_135502.1, forward strand.
TGGGTGATGAGTGTCAGGGACCCTAGCTCGCGACTCGCTAGATGGAATCTACACCTGCAGGAATACTGCTTTGAAGTTGAGCACAAGTCAGGAAAGACGCATCTGAATGCTGATGCACTCAGCCGCACAGCTGCCGTGGCAGCTATAGATGAGTTTGTCCCCGTAGTCGACCCCGCCGAATTACGCACAGAGCAGTGCAAAGATCCGGACCTGAAGCGAATAATCGAAAGCTTAGAGGACGCACCGTCTCACCCCGAACAGCTAGGTTATTTCATTGGCAAAGACGGCACCCTGTGTCGGCGCACGAGGCCAACCAGGAAAGGGAGACCAGAGAAAACCGCTTGGGAGAGAGTCGTCATACCTCGGTCGTGGACAGAAAGGGTTCTTCGCGCGTTTCACGATGCGCCATGCGCCGGTCATTTTGGCGTAGCGAAGACACGCAGGCGTGTGGAGCGTTTGTACTTTTGGAGTGGCATGCGACAGGATGTTAGAGACTACTGTGCGAAGTGTCATTCCTGTCTCGAAAGAAAAACACCCAAGGGACGAAGACCAGCTCCAATTCAGCCGTTCCCTGAGGTTTCGGCTCCCTTCGAGCGGACAGGTATGGACATAATGGGCCCATTGCCCACGACCACTTCCGGAAACAAGTACATTTTAGTATTTGTCGATCACCTTTCAAAATACGCGGAAGCGGTAGCACTCCCAGATCAGAAGGCAGACACGGTTGCAAGAGCATTTGTCGAACAGATCGTGCTCCGACATGGACCCCGAGGCAACTCTTGACAGATCGGGGAACGAACTTCGTGTCGCAGCTAATGAGGAGAGTTTGCGAGCTGCTTAAGATCGCTAAGAAGCAGACAACACCGTACCATCCGGCTTGCAACGGCGCGGTGGAGCGACTGAACCAAACCGTGGCCGGGTTCCTGTCGCATTTTGTTTCGCGCGACCAGCGGGACTGGGACTTGTGGCTCCCGTATGCAATGTTTGCCTACAATTCCGCAGCACACGAGAGCACGGGCGAATCGCCATTCTTTCTTCTCTACGGCCGAGACCCGGACCAGCCTAGTGAAGTGCCAGAGGGCCCCCGTCGTGTCCCATACGCTTCACTGGACGACTATAAGGTTGAGCTAGAATCGCGCTTGCAAGTGGCGAGGGACATCGCAAAGGAGTCCTTAAAGAAAGCGGCGAAGCGCAGGAAGGAGGTGCACGATCGCAGTGCTAGAGACGCGCCGTTTGATGTGGGGGACAGCGTGTACATTGAAAACTGCCAAAGGCAGATTGGGCTAGCTCGTAAGTTCCAGACGAAGTGGAGAGGACCGTGCGAGGTTGTCGAGAAGCTTTCTCCGGTAAACTTCAGAGTCCGAGACGTGAACCGGCGTTTGATAAGGATACACGCAAATCGCCTCAAGTCGGCACCGGTTCAGTATTCACGAAATGAGGAAAGGGAAAGCGCGGATTTTGATGGGGACAGAAGTGAAGCGGAGCGCGCAGATAGTTCGCAAGAAACGCTCTCTCCTGCATTTGTTCGGCAGGCGCCCGAGGTGACGGCCGGAATGCCACCGGATTTACTTCATGCATTGCTAGAAGAAGAAGCGCGCGAGGTTGCCGCGCAGATAACGCCAGGAGAGGCTCCTGCCACGAGCCCTCGCGAGTCCCAAAGCAGACAAAGGGGCACAGACTTACTTAGTATGACTCATGAAGGCCGATATCCGCTGCGAAATCGGAAAGCTAAGTCGGACTAATGGCGTAAACAGAGCGGAGTTGTGAACTGGTTAGAATTGTGTAATGCCGCAGCTCATAACATTGCTATGTGCTTATGTGTTAAGTTATCGGAGTTGGTAGTTAAACCTTTCTGTCATTAAGTAACACCTTCACAGGAGAGCATGCGGAGCGCATGCAGAACCTGCCCTACTTCCTTTCGTTATCTATATTTTTGTCTGTGCCGTGATCGTGCTAGAAGTGGGAGCTCCTTTATAACTGTGGTAAATTTATTTCGTCCAGTTTGGACTAGAAAAGAGAGGCTTGGGTGCTGAGTTTCATGTTTATCTGTAAAAGAAGATCAGTGCTGCCCCTGGAGACGCCAGTATTGACAGCGGAGGCATATGGTGTTGTGCAGTGGTGTTGAGTGCAGCGAAAAGTGTTTTGTCGGACGCACTGTGCGAGGCGATTTAGAAAGACAAGGGGAGCTGCGTGGACTCAAATGTTCGGAGAACATTCTTCTGGAGGGTGAGCGAGTGTGACATTCCGTGTGTGCTACGAGGATCCACGTTCGACGGCGCAGCGTAGACGGAGACCCGTGACAGCGGCATCATCAATTACCCAGCCATGCTCTTTGAGTGACGACCAGAACAACCGGACCCGCCGCCGCCCCGGGGAAACAGGCTTTATCCTCCCAATTTCCGGGCACATTCCAGGACAAGGGAGCTGTCAGCGGGCCAGAGCGCGCCGTACCACAGCCGACGCTATGCGCTACCGCGAAGACAACATTCTTCCCTCCCTCCCCCCCCCCCTTTGTCGTGGGCTATCGCCGGGAAGGCACCCACAGCTTCCCAGAAGGGCCGTGACGGACACCTGTCGGACAGACAGGCAGTACTCGCCAAGAATGTGGAAAGACAGGCGCTAGTGAATTAGCTCCGAAGAGAGAGCCTGTGTATACTCTCACTTGAGAGAGAGTGGTGGCGTTTTTGTTGTTTATTTAGTTTGTATTGTTAACAGACTCTGGGGTCGAGGCTAAGCCCAACCCAAGGGGTGGTCCCCATCTCGCATGTTATTTTGGACTGGAGAATTGATGCTTTGGGCGGGCCACTGGGAATGACCGCCCTTAGTCCTTTGTTAATCAAGTGCTTAAAAGCGCATGTAAACGGATGCAGTTCAGTCTGAGCTGGGGCTCCATGCTTAGCATGTAATGTGATGCTACTTAGGCGCTAACCTGCCCGGTCGATGAGTAAAGTAGTGCAAAGTTTGTTCTGTTGTAAAATTATGCTCTGCTGTCATCATCTACAAGCTCGCCTCCTGTTCATCTTCCAAGCCGAACGACACTAGAGGAAGGGTTTGTGAACCATCCTCGAAGAAACGGACGACTATTGAAATTCTACTGCATACACGCTCAGGACGACATCGTTAGCGAAGAGGGCCTTCAGCGCCGAAGCCCGACGGCGTGCAGCTTCTGCCAGCAACCGCTCGAGCCCAACTCCGGAGCCACTCCATCGCCCCCATGAAGTCGTCGGCACGTAAGCTCGGACGCCCCAGCCTCTGATGTATAACCTTAATCATGTGTAATTATTGAATATACCTGTTTGTTTAAACTGAGCCATACGGTGTCTCTTTGCCTCTCCGTCCCGTGTGGACCTGCGCATTATGGGGGTCATCACAGTATGCCATAGGACAAAGAACCTGTTCGCTGGGACAACGCCACAGGGCACTGACACCGGGCAGCATTGCGCTTCATAAACGCCTGCCTCGGTGGCTCAGTGGCTTTGGTGTTCGGTTGCAGAGTCCAGGGACGCGGGATCGAATTCCGGCCGCATTTCAATGGAGGCGGAATGTAAAACACGCTCGTGTGCTGCGCATTGCCAGCGCGTATTAAAGAGCCCCCACGTGATCCGAATTAACCCGGAAACATCCACTATGGTGTCCCTCACAGCCCATGTATCGCTTCGGAACGCTAAACTCTATCCCATACTTTGGTCACACACACTTTCCGGGGAAACTTAGTTCATTCAACGTTCGCTGTGACTTCATACATTTACCAATGTCTTGACAGAAATTAACTGTGACTATTTTGATAATGATTTCGCCCATGTTCTTTCGTCCTCTCTTCTTTCCGCTGGCCCCTCGCACAGTTCAGTTCTCGCACGTTCGGTGGCGTGCAGGCGGTCACACGAACTTCAGCAAAACTTGTTCGACAAGGACCTTCCATTTCTCTTCAGGACAAGCTCGCGCCTTTCGAAGCAGGAAAACAAAGTACTGCTACAACCACACAGACAACCCAGTTCTTCCGCGTACAGATCCAGAGTCGCGTAGCCGCATCAAACCAGTCTTCCTCGGCAACAAGCCTTACGATGCAGCACCGCGCCTCACTCCCACCCACGAGCGAATGTGTGGCAGTGTGCGCGCATCCTTCGGCCCAGAGAAGAAAAATGGCAGGATCAAAGCGCCATCTGGCCGATAACGACGCGTCGGGCGGCGTTTCACGCGACGTTGCGAGAACGGCCGCCGTGTATCATCCCGCGCGGCGCCGAACACCTGGACCGACGCCGGCGGCGCAGCGCAAACAGAGAGACAGATCCCGCCGCCCGTCCGAGCAGCCAACCCTGCCATTATACCGCACCTCGGGCCGCGCGTACGCTTCCGGGGTCACCCCCGATGCCGCCGCCATGGCGCGCGAGGCGCGGCTGTTGGTTCAGCGGCGCCGAGCACGAGCACCCGGTCGCGCTCGCGGGAACAAAAGGCCATCGCAACACACGACGGTGGTGGGCAGCCATTCGCTGGCGCGACATGCGGTGAGCGGGATGAGCTGTTTGCTCCCGATCGAAATTAAGGTCCCACTTGCAAGGAAGGAGGGACCTCATAGGCCTAGACATCCTCTTCTAAGACGGCCTCCCAAGACCAAAAAACAGCTAAACAGATTCGCCAGACAGACTCACACACGCACGTGCACCGGCTACGCAACATTTTAACCCGCCAAAGAAAAAGTACAACGCTACCAAAGCAAGCGTCAACAGGTCGGCTGCCGAATTCACAGGGCTACTGGCGCGCTTTAACGGCGCATGGTTAGATGGCAGCTGCGCCCTGCTCAATTATTCCCGCTAAAGAGATGCGGACCGCCCTATAGGCAATCAAGGGCCGCAGCTTGCAAGTGGCGACACTGTTTGAAGCGATTTCGGGAACCTTACTGGGGCGAGGCGAACTGCTCCCTAGCACTGCACGCTTGTACAGTGCATGCGGAAACGCTGCCTCTCATACGTTGTCATACCGCAAAACGTGCATTACCCTACGATGAACCAAAGCTGGCAGTGCACGAGAGACGAACCATGCACTCGCAATGTACAGCACAGTGAAGGCTGGAACGAGTTTCTTTTCTTTTTCCACGGAATAAACTTCACGGGCAGGACACGGCAGGGTGGATAGATAGGGTCGTCCCTAAGGGTCTCTGCATGACAGCTTCAACGATCGGCATACACAGGCCGACTGAACCCGGCTTCCAGGCGAGACGCGTCAGTGCGCTCTTATCGCCCGGACGGCAAACATGGGGGAAGTCTGCGTCGACGCCCCAAGATTTACGAGGAGGTCTCGGCATATCGAACACGGCCGTCAGCTGTCAGGGACACTGTCAGCGCGCCTCGACCAATCTGGGAGCGTGCTGCGGGCACGGCGAGTCATGAAATAGTTGATGCTGCTATTTTACCACTCGATTTCGTAAGGACAAGGGAGCTACTTTTATATGTCAGTGCAATTGGCAGATTTGCTGTCTGCACCGCCAGGTCCTGGGCAGTCCTTTCTTACATTAGATTTCAGTCACAACTTACAGTGAAGAAGTAGTGAATAAATTGACAGCTAATTACTATGGTCGGTAATGCGAAATTCGAGCGCAGCTACTCTTCAGGCGCCACCTGCCACCGCTGGCAGGTGGCGTGTTACGTCGATTACGTCGAGCGACTACGTCGCGGAAGCCGGGCGCATAAGGGCTGCGCTCTAAAACGGCCCAACTCGCCCAAGCTGCGAGAGCCCGATCATCGCAAGCTGGATGACCTGAACGAAGCGACACAAGACGGAGCTATCACACGTCTTGCTTGAAAGCCGAACTCTGAATCTTTGAATGGCGTGCTGACGAAACAAAAAGAGAAGGCAAAGAAAAGAGAGCAGCTGGAGATAGCTTCCGCTGGTTAACACGTTGATTCTAGAAAACAGACTCCCGAGCCTGCTGCCCGCCACAGCGCGGAGAGAGGATTGAAGCCCTGTCCGCATAACGGCACCAGGCAGCGCCGCACAGATAATAAAATTTGCGCAGCTGTGTCGGCGCAGTGAGCTTGAGCAACGTTAACCGCAAATTCACAGTCACGACCACTGAGAATGCGCCAAATGCGCGGCACAGACAAACGCCCTCCGTCGCCACGCAGTCTTCGGGTCGCGCTCCTTCGCAAATTGAGCCGGCCGCAAAAGCGCCGCTGTTTCGAAACAGCCCTGCACGACAGTGCCCCTGCAGGAGACTCTAAGCACGGCGACCAGACAAGGGGTCGCAGGGGAGCACGTGGACAGCAACGTGCCCCATCAGCCGGCGCCTTTCCAAACAGTAACCGAGAGGAAGTGGGGAGAGACTTCTACGGCCGCGGCCTGCACCCTCCCCCAGCGAGCCGCTCCGAAGGGTTGCGAACAATGCGGGCCACTGTCGGCCGAGCGCGGACGGAACAATAGGCGCGCCTTGACGCGCGGCTTCCGGCCGTCCCGGGCTGCGCTGCAGAGCCGCGGGCCAGACGTTCCGCGGCCGACACGAGCGGCGCGCGCCGGCGCGTGCGGCGATGAGCCAAAGAGAAGAGAAAGAAAAAAAAAGAAGGTGATTGCAACGCGTAAGCACCGCTTTATTTCTTTATGCGGCCGGAAGCGGCAGCGCTGAAAGAAGGGGGTTGGTGATCGTTAACTGACTCGACGGCGCTAAGCCGGCGCATTAGTGGGCAATACGCGCATCGAAGACCCCTGTCACACGAGCGGCATCAACCAACGGACCTACCGCAGTCTACGCTACCTGGACGACATCCTCCAGCACGTGACGGGGGCGAGTCCATGAGAGCGGAGGAGTGAAATTGTGCGCAAAAGTGAACGTTCCAGGCGTCTCCCTCGTCGAAGAGGCCGTGAACTGACATCGCACAGCACACGGGCCTCTGTCCCCTACCCAGGAACATTAGGGAACGAGAACCCCATAAGACACGGCAACGAGTGTGGCCGTGAGAGCCTCTGCCGCTTGCTTTATACGTTGCACATAATGCAAGTAAACCCACAGTCGTCCTCTTTTCGCCCATCATCCAACGCCTTCCCTCGACGGCAACACTGCCCGGGTGGAACGGGCGTCGACTTGACCGAGGTTCCGTCAAAGCAGCACCGGCTTCCGAACTCCACATCCAACAAAGGCTAAAACGCAACGTTTTCTGCCGAGTGCGACTAGTAACACGTCGCGAGTGCAATTCAAAAGATTCAGAGAACACAGCCCCAGAGAGGACATGGCCCACGGCCTGTGTTCAGCGATCCGCCTACCGGCGAGCAGCGATCAAGGCCGCCTGTGTGGTGGGAACTGAGCGACAGCTCGTCCGACGCAACAGCAGAGAACGAACGCGGAGTCCGCCCACAACCACAAAAAGCGAATGCCGATAGTGCTCCCGACGAGCTCTATTCATGCCAATGTACTCAATACGTCGTGAACACGTCCGCAAATTAGGAACGCACTCCCTCACGGTGCACGTTCGATGGTTTTAGCTCAGTCCGGGGCTTTTCCTTGGGAGACGGCGGGCCCTCGACCTTCGCAGTATATGACAGCACAATAAGAGGCGAAGGGTTTGTGCTCCCCCTCAATCATTAGGTTATTATGTAAGCCTATAGTTGTGCTGTCCAAAGCTAAATCATTGCTCTTCAAGCACTATCCATACGAGTAAAAGGCTGATGTTGTCGGTGGGAGCTTTTGTGGGAACGTATAGCGTTGCGCTCGTTTGTGACTTCTACATTCCTGTCTCGCACACAGCATTTACCGAAGCCATGACAAACTTTGGGCTCATCTTGGCGTCGGATCCGTCCAATCCAAAGAACGAGTCACAACACCTGTACAGACTTGATCTTCTAAAAGAAGTCCTCTTTGGTCAAAGCGAACGATCCGATTTCGACCCGCTTTAACGATCACAAAGTTTTCGTATTCCGTTGCGTGAATAAATGAGTGTTTGTGACAAATATTTCTGGCTACACGACGAAGCCAAAGATATAACAGTTTTCACTTAGTGCGCTAAGCCCGTAAGCCTAGCCCTACAGATATTTTACTTTCATTTCAAAGAGCTTCCGTCAATGATAACGGATTGCACGACCTCGGAAAGTTTGTGCAACAGGACAGGCGGCAGTAGCAAATTATAAACTGGCTGAAGTAGCCGCCCATCGCTGATAACGTACTCATACACGCCAAAATGGCTACGGGCAACTAACTTATCAGACTATTCATGCCGCAGCAGAAGGTTTAAGATCAAGCTCGACAGACCGGGTTCTCAGCACACACTAAGTTATTAACACATGTACCATCAGCGCCAAATGAAACGCAAACAGAAAAACGGAACAGTATTAACTGCTGCACAGGTAATACAGGCAGGGTCCATAAACACTTGAAAGCAGCGGTTCTCGCACCTTCGATGTGAAAATCAAATGTGCAGTCAACCTCAACTAAAAATCTTCTCATTGTGGCGTTCCCGTTTCAGCTGCCTTGTGCTAATTTCATATGACGCTGACAGTACGTTCCGGCCCATCGTCTTCATTGAACTGCGACCAGAAGAGCTGCCACCACTCGGCACCACAACGCCAGAGCCGCTGTGACCATCACTGCGGCGGCCTGTCAGAGCCGCCGACGATTGCATCTTTCACTGCGAAGTACCATTCCAAGTCGCGCTTATCCCAACTCTACCACGCGCATGCTAACACACGAGCACACACACGCACAAAGACAACCTTCGGCAAATGAATGTTACGCGAAAGTTTAAGGAGTGCACAGGCTGCCGCAAAAGCTATGCAATGAGGAACGAAATGGAAGGAAGACGCCTCGGGACGACTGACACAACGGTGTCAGACGTCCGCGGGCGCACACCAGGGGGAGTGACTCACCGAGAGATGAAGGCATTATCCCGTGACGTCTTCATCCGCAAGACGCTGCAGCGCCATCACCGAAGACAGAAGCGCGCAGCAAGATCCTCAGTGCGCGTTCATCGTTGCGTAACTGGTCTTTCCTGACAATCCGCCTCGGAAGTAGGGGGATGAAGCAGGCTCACACACAAGCACGAAGCTACTTCACTCTTCAATCGGTGCTGAGAAAACTCCCGGAAATCATCCAAGGCTGGCAATTAGGGCCCTTGCCTATGAAATATAAGTAACCTTGCTGAAGCGGACACGGATAACACACTTGATCAGCGGAAGAACCACCGTACCAAACGGTTTTGCTGATGATATATTCCTAAAGTGATGGCTAAAAGCTGATGAGTTTAAGCTAAACCGAAAGCAACGTACCAAAAGGAGGGGATCAACTACGCTTAGCCAGAACTGTGGGGATCAGCGCAACAGGCTGGCCCACGAAATGGAGGCGGTCATTGAAATTTTCGAAAATAAATTTGCAAGTCCTTCAGCTGGATAAGCGCAAAACATTGCGCAGGCAAATACTGCATCCACCAGCCTTACGCCGAGATCAACGACTCGGAGCAAACTGCTCAACAGACTGAGCTTCTCCTCAAGTCGCACCCTAAGCAGGACAGAGAAAGACCAGCCTACGCTCGCAGCACGCTACGCACCGAAGGTCGACGAGGGCGATGGACGAGTTCCTTCCGACTGACCATCAGTCGCTGGAAGGGCACGCACCGCACAACCACCGGCAATCCTCGGACAGCTTCCTTCTCTTCGGCGAACCTCCGGGATCCACCATCACACGACGGCCGGGTCTTGTTCACCCCGGCAAAAACGCGCCAGCGCCAGAGCCCGACTGCCCGCCGAGGACTCTCCGGGCGCGCACGACGAATGAAGAGCAGCAGCGACGGGACGCACCGGAGACGAACTGCAGAGCGAGCAAGCGGGGCCTCGAGGGGGAGAGGAAGGGAGAAAGCCCGGTGCTGGGAGCTCCCGGCCCACACGCAAAATCTGCCACCAGACGACGTCTCCCTCCAGCTGGGAAGGGGGAGGGGAGCGAAACAGAGACGGCGCTCCGGAATGCTCAAAATCTGAAACGGTACCGCGCTGCCGCCGCTCGCCCCGGCAGACACGCCTACGGTGGCAGCCCGTGCAAACGGCAAGCACGCCGCAGCCAAGGCTCGGTGGCGCAGAGGCGACAACGCGCGCACGAAGGGCGACACACGGGGCTGAGCTTCCCACTCGCGCCGCGTCTTCGCACCACGCTGCTCTGGGGGCGGCAGCAGGGGCGAACGCCTACGGACGCCTCCACCGGGTGCGAAGCCGCCGCAGCTGCTGGGGGGCCACGCGGAGAGGAGACGCGCGCAGGCAGCCGCAGAGGAACAGCGCGCACACCCGAGTGGCGGGCGAACAACGCGGCGGGGAGCGGCGCTAGCGGCATATGGGTCGGTCGGCCGCCCGGCTTCTTCGCTGGGGCCGAAATAGGACAGCGCGGCCCGCTCTCGCCGCCGCGACTTGACGCCCGCCGCTGTTGGGGCTAGGCAGCGGACCCCAGGAGGAAGAAGGGAGCAGAGGGCGAGGAATGCCTCCGCGGCCCATCCTCTCGACGGCGACGCGCCGGCTACCGCGCCACGCGGGAAGGAGGGGTGCGGCCCACGTGGCGAGGGAGGCTTTTCGTCAAAGGAACGCCGTTTCGCGCCGACTGCGCACAGGCAGGCCCACTTCTGGCCCACAGAGCAGCGGACAGCGTGAACGATGCCCATGGCAACGGACCGAGCGCGCGGTCGAACAAAGGCAGGGGGAGGGCGGTCATTCGAGGACCTCGGATTGCCCGATTGTGTTTGGACGGGCTCAGTCTATTTTGGCAGAGAGAGCAACGGTACAGGCGAGGCGCAAGGCCTGCAGGTTCGAGCTTAAGACGCCGCGGCGACTGGCACAATTTCGCGGCCGTTTCAAAAACCGCCAAGTGTAACAATGGACGAGGGATCCAGGCGGTTTGGGCTGACCTCCAAACAAGTGGACCGAAAGAAAACATGCGGCCAGCGAGTATCCAGTCGCAGGCCAGATGATCTCGAACTTCGCTCTCGGCAGGACAACGGAGCCACACAAAAAACCGGCCGCCTCTAAACCGGCAACGCACAACAGTGCCGAGAAAGCATGGTCACGAATCGTCTCTCATCCAATAATAATACATCGATCTCGTAAAGGCTGCCAACGCACTTGAATACTTCGCACTGAATTGAAACATACTTCGTCGCATAACTCATTCGTTTAATCTCGGTTACATGAATGCTACAGAAGTCGACCCCAGTCAAGTTTCGAGAAAGAGAGCAGGTTTTGAGAAGGAAAGGCGTGACTCGTCCTTCCTCGACGTTTTTGCACTTTCCTTCAAAAAGTGGACTGGAGTCGACTTCTGTCGCATTCATGTAAACGCGGAGTGCTTAGCTTGAAGCACTCAGGCACGGGCCAGCCCGGTATTGCACTGCCTCCAGGATCGGCCCGGGGCATACTATAGCGCGCGCCTTTTCTATCTTTCCTCTCCTATGTTTTAACTCTGCTACTTTCAGCACGCGGCAGCGAGCGTGGCTCGGCTTGAGCCAGTAGGCAGGCCCGTGCACTTTCCTTTTCTTTCTTCCTATCAGCAACAGTAAGAACAACATGCAAACGCGGCTTATGACGGCTAAGATGCAGGCTCTCTGCCATGCCTTCCGGCGTGCTCATGACTTGCGGCGAGTTCATTCAGCCCGGTGAATGAACCGTCGATACAGATGACACCCACGAGGGGAGGTTCTCACACTGGCGAGAGAAAAATTATGGCAAGCGCGCCACAAGCGCAGCTCGCAGAGCCACGAGGCCCACTCGCGGGAGAGACACTTCAAGGACACCGACCTCTCGCTCCTGCGGATCCTGCGGCAGGTCGGCCGGGTCCGGCAGCTCCGGGAGGCGCGAGTGCTGCCGGTCGTAGACGCACCGATGCAGCTGCTCGTCCAACAGCCGGAAGTTGTCGTACGAACGCCGCAGCGTCCAGCTACGTTCGCGGCTCGTCACCTGGACAGCCCACCAGGTTGCTGGCGCCAGACCACCGCCGCAGATCTCGCCCGCAGTGCCTTGCTGTTGCTGCTGAGTCGGTTGCTGAGTCTGTTGATGCTGCTGCTGAGTCTGTGGCTGCGGAGTCTGCGGCTGCTGCTGGTTGGCCGGCTGCTCGCGGTTCTCCTTGTCCGCCTCGTCGTGGCCTCGCCCGGCGGCGCTCCACTCCACCAGGGACATCTGCGCGGAAGAGGGCGCAGAGGGTCAGCAGCTCTCGTGCGACGCTAGGAGCAAACTCTAAGCAGGTGCCCGCACGCGGGAAAGTCGAGGGCAATGGCGTACCTAGAAGTCTAAGAAAGGCTTCACGAAAAGAAACCCTAGTGGCGCCAAACCTCTGCCAGGCCGACAACGGCCGGCATTCGCCATGTTTCCCGCCCAAAGAGCTCCTGCCGGCACCAGTGAGCCATGGAACTAAAAGCCCCAGTTGCATGCGCTTCGCAACGATCAAGAAAAACGCGACGCTGACGGGGCCGCCGATGGGCTACGTGCGCTGTCCTCCAACCGAGCGAATCAGGGAGCAAATGGCAGACACGCGGGGAACTTCCCGCTACTTAGAGAACAGCTAACTAGGTACTTTGGGAGTACCCAGAGCGGACGGAGCGACGGGCAGCAAAAGTAAAAATGCGAAAAGTTTAAGCTCGGCAAGTCAGACCTCTAACTCAGAACCCCAAGGCGGCATTTTTTGAAAAGCGTGAAATCCAACCGGACAGCCACAGATGGAGTCGCGGGGTGACAACGGTCCCACTGGACACAGTGACGACAGGTTTCTCCCCGCTTCACGGTCAGTGACCCTCGCAGCTTCTTTCTTGCACCAGAAGCTGCGAGGGCACGTCTCCTTATGTGGGTGGGGCCCAAGAACGCGGCCCGCTGGCCTGAGAGAGATTCCCTATTCAGAGGGATTCCCTGATTCAGGGACCTAGGGACTGAATAGTTTTTGAACAACCTGACGGTGTGCGTGAGTATGTGCGCGCTGGCTTAACTTACAATATTGTTAATACTTGGTATAGAACCCTCGTGTACATTTCTTCCTCAGCCCCGTTTCCTACACTCCACCTCGCCAGAACATGCTCATTCTCTCTAGTTTTTCTTTATTTTTTTCAACCTTGGAAAGCACAAAAGCGCTTCACTAAATAATGGGGTGCCTTCGGACGTAGGCACACAAAGCGCGTAGTTTATTTACGATAAAATATTTTTAAAATGTAAAGGGCGTGTTTTAACGTCCCGAAGCGACACACGGTCTTTGAGGAAAGCTGAGAGGGCTCCGCATTATCCTGGACCACCTGGGGTTCTTTAACGTGCGCTGGCAACTCACAGCACACGGGCGTCTTTTCCTTTCCGCCTCCATCGAAGCGCGGCCGCCGCGGCCGGGACTGAACTCGGGTCCTTCGGCTCCGTAGCCGAGCACACTAACGAGCGAATTCGCCATCGCGATGGGTGACTCAATTTAAAAATAGGCATCAAGTCTCTCTGCGTTCACTTGCGCCAACGCTATGTCTCCAAACAACGCCGCTGTGTGCACAGAGACACAATTTTAAAACAGGCGTCAAGTTTTTGTGCGTGCACAACGGAGGTGTTTGGGACCAAGTAAACTAGGACAGGGCATGAGAAACGATGACACAGAAGCGTTGTGTCCTCTCGTCCTTTTCTCTCGCACTCGTCCATTTTCACTTGCGATAACGCCAAGGCTTTTAACGAAAACCAACTTGACACCCTCACAGTGTTGTTAGGGGCCTGAATCGCGCGGAGGAAGCCAAAATCGCGGAGGCGCAAGCAGCCGCGGATTACGTCAACAGCGCCCTCCCCGCCTCTACCGCCCCAGCAAGATTCGACCATAAATCCACCCCTGGATGCGACGGACTTCCTCCGCCGTTTACGACATCGTCGGTAAAGTATGACGTAAAGAAATCTCTCTGACATAACCAGTGGTGCTGATACCAATGCAAACGCTATGCAAGTGTGGGCTGCGGTATACAAACAACACTAGAAAAGGAACTATTTCCCTTTCGTCACCAAAACCTCTGTCGTCGAAGCAGCCCGACAGGCGCACCAGTGCCTCGACCAGCCACACTGCCGGCTTATGGTACCACGTGCCCTTGTCGTAAAACGCTGCAGCCGCATTTGCCGCGAAGACCAGACGTCGCAGCGCCACGTAAACTACAGACAGGCGAGCGGCGCCAGCAAGGGCAAATTTCTGCGTAACTAGAGGAAACTAGGAGTGTACTATCGCAGTTTCTGCGGCGACGCTGCACGCAATTCTTGACGCGGGAGAGTTTCCGTTCCGAGAAGGCAAGCGACCCGTGACCATGTGCTACGTGCAGCGTGTTGAGTAGGGCGTCGGCGTTCATTCAAGAAAACCGCCGGAAACATCCCAATGTCAGCTCAGCTTAGGCGCTGGTGCGAGAATTCCTGCCTCTCCATTCATGACGCGGGGCACGCTAAAAGCCCAACGCGTATACAGCTCGCCCTCTTACGGCGACATGCAAAGCTAATCGTGAAATCGTTACGCGCTAAATAAACAGGGCTTCGCCAGCGCCCCCAGACGAAGCTCGAACGTTGACTGTTCGGTCTGCAATGTTAGTCATTACACATGTGAGCGAGCGCTAGGCAAAGTTCTTGCAGCGCGCTGAGTATTCAAGCACCGAGACCGTGTATATTCAAGACCTGTGTCAGGTGCCATGCACCTAAACACAGCAGTAGGGCCAGAGGCCACGGTGTTCCCGAGTTCACCGGTTCGATTCGCGACGCCAAGCCCACATTTAAATCGAGGCGGCCGAAATTCAAAGATGAGATTTCGCCGAATTATACTTCGGCGCTCACTGACAAACCCCAGGAGGTGGATATCAATTCGGAGTCCTGCCCCACGCCACACTGGGTAGCCGCTCCCTCGGTTTTGACACGGACAAGTCCGACATTGCCACTATCAATTTCAGATCAGATGCAGCTGGATCGACGGGCAATTTCGTTTAGGCCTATCAGCGCCGGCGATTTAAATGCGACCATCAGGTTTTTCGTGAAATTCGGTGGACGAACATAGGAAGCCGCAACAGCAGCGTTCAGCCGTGCCGCGCAGGGTGGTACCACAGCGCGGTGGGAACGCGGATTCCCACACATCGCAGGCGATGACAGCCCCGCACGATTTCCGTCACGGGACGGCTCCGGGACCCGCCGATCGCGTCACGACGGAACCGAAACTTAATCAGCCGCGACAGCAGCGCGGCGCCCCCGCCTGGTGCCCAGCCAGCCGGTCTGCCGGGTGGATGGATGGCCAGCAGGGGGTTCTGGACAATGGAAGAGCTCGCATGCCTCAGCAGACCCGCACCACCACCCGTCAGGAGGGTGCAAAAACAAAAGAAAACCGCCAGCACAAGAGCAGATACCAATAGTGGAGAAGCAGAGAGGGTTGTGAGGGGAGAGAACGAAGGATCGGTGGTCCGGTGACCTTGAGCCACCGTGGCCCCCTTTCCGGCGCGGCCTTCGCGAGAGAGCAGCGCCGATTGGTTCCGCGTAACATCTGCGCCGCCACAGCAGCAACAGCGAGCAGCCTCCCGCCCGCTTTATAAAAAAACCGGCCTGCAAGCGTGCTGTTTGAAGCGCCGCGAGCCCGTCCACCCTCCCTACCCACCGCCCTTTGTTCCCCCCTCACAGTCTGTTCCTCCTCGGCTATCTGGCTCACCGCTCCACCGACCGTCAGGGATTAAGCACGAGCGGCCGAGAAGCGCTCCTAATTGCCGTCTCATCAATCCGCCGCTCCATCATTAGAGAGCCGCGCTCTCGCGCGAGATGCCGTCGGGAAATGCGGCGAGCGAGCACAAATGTCCCGATTCTCCCGGGGCGCAAGCGGAAGTGGCGGGCACGGAGCTTCCTTCCGGGTGGTGCTGTTCCGGAGCTATCTGCGCGCGGTCGTAAATGGCGCTCAGGGGACGCGAAAACGGCCTCACATCATTCGTGTTCTCTCTTTGCCGCTCTTCCCCCTTCGGCCATAGGACGCGAGCGCAAGAGGACAGTGAAGGAAGAGAGTTCTTCGCTCCCTTTGCAGTCTAAACACCGCTGTCAGAACACTTTACTTTTCGTAAGCACAAACTTCTCGTAAGCATAACTCTTCTCGCCACAACGATATCCTGTGAAAGCAAGGCGCGGACAAGGAAAAAAAAAAAAAGACCACGAAGATCGCGTCATATGACGCAAGTGTCGCAACTGACAGGCGCGAAACTGCATTCCCTATTGTTTTTTTTCCCTTATCTACGTCTCGTTCGTGCACCTGGAAGTGATGCGCCGGCGGCCGGTTTCCGCCAACAACGGCATTCTACCCCCAAGAGTGGGCCGTTCTCCCGGCGTTAGAAACCCTCCACTTTGCTGTTATAGTTCAATTGTGCTGTCGTGTCCGTCTTCCGCTGTCACTCGAAGCCATGGTCAGGCTCATGTCGGGTGCGCCCCTGTGACACTGCCAATCGACCACAGAATCGGTTTTCCCAAATAGTTTGTGTATATCACATCTCCCCCTATCCTCTCTTCCTGTCCCCTCACCTCTTTCATTTCATTTCTCCATTCTGCCTGCTATCCTTTATATATTTCCGCTGCCCCAGCTTAGGTGCTTCAGTATATCGATGGCAGATGCCGGGGCTAGCAAAAAACCTTTCCTTCCCTTTTATTATCATTTTAATAAAAACCACTTACTACTACTAGAGCCTCCTCTTGCCTTATAGCTGTCCCACACAGTAAAAAAAAAACACCTTTAAGAGCGTAAACAGTGCTGGAGGCACATTCGGAAAAGCTTGGGCTGAGCACGCCGACATCGTTAGTGCACCCATGCGTCCTTTAAGGCTGCAGATGTGTTGCAGTTCCAATGAATGCTATGGTGCGTAAGGGCGCAGCTTTGGGGCTATCCATCAAGCGTGCACATAGTATGATATGAGCTATTCGAAATGTAAATGGTAAATTGTGGGGTTTAACGCAGCGAAGCGACAAATGCGCTATGGAGGACTCCGTAGTGAAGGGCTGCGGATTTTAAGAGCACCTGGGATCCTTTGACGCGCGCTGACATCGCACAGCACTCGAGCGTTTCTGTATTTCGCCTCCATCGAAATACAGCCACCGCGGCCGACATCGAACCGGCGACCTTGGGATCAGCAGCCGCACGCCAATATCTCTAAAGTCCCCGCGGAAGGTGTGAGCTATCCAAGCTTTTCGTTAAAGAACGGGCCCTGGCTATAGGTATCGACATTTAAACTAAACTAGCCCAGCACCTGCAGATCGGGCCGTATACTGACCGTTTCTTCAGAGTATTGGAGTCATGCGCGCCCTGAAAGGCGCTGAAAATAAACTAAAAGCCCGTTCTCGCTCTCTTTCAACAAAGCTAACCTCCTCATCCTCTACGCTGGCAAACAAGGCTTGGCTTAGTTCTGCCAGTTGCTCTCGCCCTTTTTCGTTAACACTCCTTTGGCGCCAGGGCATGGACTGCGGCGTGTGCGGCTAGCCAGGCGCACAGAATCTTCCACCGTATGCTGCGACAGAAAAGCGCGGTACAAAGGACAAGCAAGGAAAAAAAAAAAGGAAATGAGTGTCCCTTGCCCTTTTCCACGCCACTAGGACAACGCATCTGCACGGACGCCCACGGATGGCCAAAACGCTCGATAGTGTTCGGAGCGCGCACTCGGATTAAGCCTCCCCCGCGCGCTTTTCCCGTGACCCGTGACGAGACCTCCCCGGCTGCTGTCTAGGTTAGGTTAAACCCGCCGTTAAGGCAAATAACACCCCTGTGGTCTGCCTCCACAAGGAAAGCGCTGCACATCCACCCACGTATACAGACCAGGCAGCCCGGTACAGTTAAGTGCGTTCCACTAACGAACCATCGAGGCCAGCATCCCACCACCAGAAGACATACTCGCCGCTGAGCATGCGGGTATGACCCTAACCATTACTGCACCCCCCCCCCCCCCCCCCCGTCATCCGCGTTACTTCTTCAGCGCCAGTAAACAACGAAAAAACAACTAATCGGCGAAGAGCGCTGCGCCGGTTCCCCAGCGGCCTGCATACCGTGCATGCATTTCGCCGACACCTGCGCGGCTCACGGCGACGCATCCTTGGCGCCACGTCTGGAGGCGTCGAGCGGCCGGCGAGGCGACGTCGTGACGGCGAATACATTACACGCGAGCTGGTGGCGCAGGCATCTTCTACGCAGCATGAACACGCACGCACAGGCACACCAATACACATACACGGAAAAAGTTATTGCTTTCTCGAAAGCCGTTCGGAGCAAGTCTTCGGAACAAGCTATCCTTACGGCGCCGGAATGCAAAAACGTCAATCGGCGGGTGCGCCATGATTTCAGAGTGCGTCAAAGGATTGAGAATGTCAGCATACCGTTACCCCACACCGCTGCCATCAATGACGAGCACTATAGCTAGGCACCTGAATCACGTGCACGGGAAGTTTACTGCATGCTCGGTAACGGCGGTGGTAAGCTAAAACGCTTCACTAAACGAGCTTGCGCATTACACAGCCAGAGGCTAGCCCAATGATGCCGCACATGATAACGAAGTAAAGGATAACTACACTAAAGGGGCCAGCTAACAAAAATAGAAGAATCTGCCGAGAATACGTAACTCAGCAGTCGGTGCTCCTATAGCGAACGGAAAAAAAATTAAAACTGACAGTTATCAGATCCTACAAAAAAAGCACCAGCTCACATATGAGAACACTGTGCTGTAGGTGAGGCCTCCAGCACAACTGCTTCAGCAAGTTGTATGCAGGTACCTGTAATGTTCCCGTAAAGTAATAACGAAACTCCAAGCTTTGTCACAGCAATACTTCCAAACACGAGTCGCCCAAAGGCTCGCTCTTGGCAATGAAACGGGAGAGCTGTTTAGTAACGTTAAGCTATAAGAAGGCGAACGGCTTCGTCGCGGAACGAAAGAAAATGCGAAACAATAGAAGGAGAAAATGAAAGACAAAATAAGCGGTGGTTAAACGCAATAATTAAAGAGAATAAGAGAAGGAAGCAACCTTTTTCGTTTCAGTTCTCTTCAGAACCGTCGGACGACAGCAACGTTAACCGCTTCGGTCCAGTCCCCACAACATAAACGCCCCGGTAAACAGAAAGGCGGAGCCCTGTACAGTCGTGAGCAATACGATATACGAGTCGTGAGGAATATGTTCCCATTTACCTACTTCGGAAGCAAAAATTTTGGTTTGTTATAAGCTGTAGGACTCAACTCGCATGACAGATGTAGTGTTATACTATGCCGCGACTTTTCAATGGCTTACGTACCAGCAAAGCGCCGGTAGAAAAATATGGCCTGCGTTCCATCAAAGCTAGGTTCCTGTAGTAATTTTTTAAAGTATGAATGGCGAAAAGGTGATACTATATCATATGTAGTTATTTTTTCTTTCTCTTGTGCTTTGTTTACAATTCTCAGAGTACTAATTGATAGGCAGGCAATTTTCTGCGCTCTATGTTCGCTATATGCCATGTACAGGGGGCCTCGGGTTCCATTCAAGCAAAAACAGTTGGCTTTCCTGCCTGAGCGTGCCCACATATTTATGGGGTAAATAAAAATGAAATGAAATAAAATTAAGTGCGCGAAGTTCGAGCATTCATATATCCATTACTCCATGCTTACCCGTGACAAGAACTGTTTTTTCTGCTTTCTAACCAGTTTTCCTGTTGGCGTATATCAGCCCATATACATACTGAAGTCCGCCTTTTTCACAAAGCCACTCTGTGCATGCGCGCCTGTTCTTCTCCAGCTCCACTCGTTAAAAATGAAACCTACTGCGCATGCGCAGTTAGTGACAGGCGCGTGCGACAGATGGCGGCAGCTGTCAAGCACACGCTTGCCACTTCGCAGGCGCAGTTGGCTCTTCGTGGAACCAGATCGCGCCTGCGCCTCCCACGTGCGTTTGTTTTCAACCGGTAGCAGACGAATTTTCTGCACTCCCTAGAGGGCGCCACATCTTGCGAAAAAGGCGGATTCAGTAGAGAAAAAACGAAATTGGCAATTTTGTCAAAAAAAAAAAAAGTTCGTTCCCTTTCATATTGCTCACGACAGTGCGTCTACAAACGCGCAGCGTTCCGGCCCCCTTACGGCCAAGTACTGCGACAGACTCGTCGTTACTGCGCAAGACAACTCTCGCAACAAAAATGGAAGCGTAAAACAAATTGCTTGCGCCTTTTACGACATCAACATAAAAAAAAAAAGTAAGCATCCGTATTCCCGCTTCCGCAGCCGTGGATACGATGCAAACACCTGCAGACCTGCCTTAGCGAGAGAACCGCCAACGAATGGTCTGGGACCATTCGCAGAGAAAAGGGTTGCAGCAGCACAACTGCTTCGCGCACGAAACGACCCCAGAGAGCGTGCACCGGCCAGCCGGCGAACCCGGCTCGCGTGGCGTGGCCCGGAGGGCTGCCGCCCGCATCGGAGGAGCCAGTCCGGTTTGCGCGCGCTGCTCGCGTCGTCCCTGCGTGCCCCGAGTTCATCCTGGCGGCGGCGTAATCAAGATTTAATGCCGCGGCTGCATTCCAGACCGCCAGGGCGCGCTCCTGCCTTCCGCGAGCACGCGTAAAGACAGATTACACGCAAACGCGCCGGTCTCTTTGTTGCGGCATTCTATCTCTCTCTCTCTCTCTGCTCAGCCTCCTCTGCCGCCAACCGACCCCGCCCCTCGACTTAAGCCAAGCCGTGCCGCGAACCGTCAACGCGATCGGCGCCAGCAGCGAAGTAAGAGAGACGACGCCTCTCACGAACCAGCGGCCCATCATCGCGCGCCGTGGAGCAACTCGAGTCTTGCGCAACGACCGCTCGTTCCGACCAGAAAGAAAGAAGACAAATAATAGCGATAAGCGTACGTTCCTTCGATAACGTCGACGGAGGGAGCTGCGCCTCTGAGAACGCGCGGTGGCTTCACCGTCGTGCATATTTCAGCGGCGCCCGCCGCGGACTCGCGTACCGCATACTCTCGTTTCTAACCTATGCTACCCCCTTTTTTCAACCATCAGCGTCCGAAAGCAAGGCGAGAGACCTCGCTCTTTTCTGCGGACCCTCTGGGTGCAACACCTGGTGGCAAGTTCTCGAAAGCGCTGTACATACGTAGCTTTTAGAAAGGGTCTCACGAATGGCAGTAGCACTGGCTGTTGAATGTAGGCGCAGTTGATCATTGACGCCATTATTCATTGCACATAGTTCAAACATTTTCACATATATTCGCAATTTGCAAATATTTAAAATGTTTACAATTTATTTTAATATTTCCAATATCTGCAATCGTCACTGAGCGCAAACTGCAATGAATAGACACGCGTGCCAGAAGTATGTATGCGGCTTTAGCGGCAGTAAATGCAAGGATGCGTGCCGCTGATGTTGACGGGCGCAGCAAGGTCACGAGGAAAAGCCACCCAACAGAGGCTAACCGCGAGTAGAAAGCTTCACAGAATGTGCCTAGCTCTTCGAAATGAAAGAATGGAAAGGAACGGTTCTCAAAGAAAATGCATCCGTTTTTTTTTTTTCTGACGACAGCGCTGTTCCATGGTTCTTACGAGGCTTTCGTTACACTGGATAACGAATGATTCCAAGAGCTCGTTGTTTCAACTGGAAGACGGCTACCAGCGAAGAATGGAGGCGATCGACCACGGGTTGCCCTTCTTCAGCTGCAGCAAGTGCGGCCTCTGATCTTAACGGGCGCGGGCAACAACCTGAACCTAATGCCGGCATCGGACGTGTACCTTTAAGGAGTAGCACAACAGTGCACGTACAGGCCAAAGCGGAACTAGGCTGACACAGACACACACGTGTCTACAAAATAGAGGATTACTTTTCACAGCAGCAAGAGCGAAGTGAAATATGCGTTAAGTTGGATGATGAGCAATTCCATAACGAGCAACGGATGGAAAGGATGCGTGATTTAGAACGCATGCTTCAGTAAGCCTGGAAGCCACTCACTATTGACGCAATATGTTTTCCGACTGAGCAAAGAACAGGCGCGCCCCCTGGTACAGACAGGGCTCATCGGTCTGGTCAGCCATTGTGCGCCTGTGCGGCCGTCTCGTGCTACTGGCCAACAACAGTCCCGTAGCCTACTGCCGCAACAGAGCGGAAAAGAATATAACTGCTGCAATCTCGTAAGACTTCAATAGAGCTACCAAAAATAATGGATAGACAGATAACGAAGAAAGAAAGAAGCTCAGATGGCGCGTCAGTAGCGGGAGGAGTGTGAAGCAGATGGCTTCGTCATTACGGCACGTCCCTAAGGTCTGTGATTTTTTTGTTGGGTAACGCGCCCACTATTCTCGCCCGAGACACGCGTGTCTCAGTCGGTCGTTCACCGGCAGTGTTCCGCGATCCAGCGCACAGCGAAGTGGTCGGCACCAGGGCGAGGGTGGGGAGGACGTTACGAGTTGAAAAGTGAGCGCACAGACACACACACACACACGGGGACACCGGCGCGTGGAAAATCTGGAGTTGATATTGGCACCCTTCCAGCCGCCGCCATCATCCGCAGCCCAGCTGCGCGAGCGGCAGCAGCCGTGCAGTCCCCTCGGGGCGCAAACAGTGCAGCGGCTTGCCCGCCGGTGGCCCAGTCCCAAGATAGAAGGCAAAGAAGCTCCGCAGCCCTGTGCGGCCAGACGCGGCAGCACACCCCGGAGTCGGCTGTGGGGAAGAGCGTGAAAAAAAAAAGAGAGCGGCGTCCGCGACCAGGCGCCGCTGTTTTTATGTAGCTGCACCAAGCCTCCGGCTTTCTTCTGGGCGCCAGGAACACCAGTCGCGGGGAAAGACAGCGGGTTCCGTTAAAAGTTTACCATGGCGGCCGTAGTAGCCACGGAATGTCGACGTCGCCCCCCTGACACGTGCGGTAGATGTTGCTTAGCCTCAAGAAAGATGGGAGAAATGCCCCTTGAAAGGAGCCTTTTCAACTAATAGCAACGACCGATTGTCATGACGTCGTGGTTAATCCCTTAATCCGTGGTTAATCCCTTGTACCTGACAGCCCCCTTGGATACCAAGCTAAAAGGCGAAAGGGGGTTGGTTAACCCCGACGCACTGACAATCTGTCAACGTAATTCTCCTTATTTGGGGGGCATTAGTCGCATCGCTCTTGAGTTGTATCCCGCTAAAGCTGCTTTACGCTACAGCGGATCAATCAGCCAGCCATCCGTCTAGATGCTAAGCAAGTCCCGCTGCATTTGAAACAGGAATCAAATAGAGGCGGTATGGCGCACGCTTCTACGGACATGTACAATACCGCTCGCAGTGAGTTCAAACTACACCGCTTTAGAGACCACCGGTCCGCCTAAGCGGCGCGACAACGTGCGACGAACACCACCAGCCGGCGCGCATATACTGCACCATAGCTAGCCTCGAGAGGCCGCATGCAGCGCGCCGACCCTAGCGAGCTCAGCGGACTGGCAGAGCGGCCGGTCTAAAGTTGGGGGCACTTTCCCCTCGAGGCCTGAGCTGCTGAGTGCTCCGCAAATACGGGGAACGCCACAGGTGGTTCGGCCGCCGAGACGACGATGACGCCAGAGCCCGGGCTACGTTCGACGCACACACTGCCGTGGCTGGCCAAACATCTGGCGGCAATGCAATCGAAACGAAAACAGCAGCACCGCCCAATGAACGGGAGGCGGGTGGAGTAGAACGCGGGAGCGAGAGGTCGTTCGAACGGCGAGACTGCGGCGGAACGCGGGAGCCGCCGCCGCCGCGAACTGCTGCTAATCGCCGCGACGTCCCGGCTCCTTTCGCCGACCCCTCCCCTTCTCATTCACGGCTAGCGCCGGACGAAAGAGAAAGGGGCGACGGCGGAGGCCAAAGAGGAGCAGCAAGCACAAAAGACGCGCGGCGCGTCTCATCACGCGGCGGCGGCGCGGAGGATTCACGAGCGTCGCGCCGCTCCGACACAACACAATGCGGGCGGCTCAGCCGAAGCGCACATAACGAGAGAAGACGCGATAGGGATCGCCGCGAGGTCGTGACGGCGGCGCGCAAGCGAGGTGGCGAGCCCGGCAGCAGCAGCAGCGGAGCAGAGCAAATACGCCGGCGGAGGAGGACGGGGGAGGGAGATAAGCATCGGCGACGAGGCTGACGACCGCTTCTTCCAAAGCCCGCGCGCCTGGGCTACTGACCCCGCGATATCCGACACACGAGGGGCCCCCTTCTCCTAGCACCGGCAAATGGAAGCGCGCCCGTGAGAGCGAGAGTGACTGGTTTAATTGCAACATTTAGGCGCATTCGTTACACTGAGCGGCCGGCCTTGGGCTTTTCAGCCTTGCGCAGGGGCCTCCTGCAGGGTTTTTGAAATTTTCCAACAGAAGCAGAAGGGAGAGACTGGTAACATCGCTCAACAACATTTAACAGAGCGATGAAAACGTTCAACATGTGACCGACAGGTAAGCAGCCTATTTTTCTCGTCACGAATTGAGCTAGCACTGCGTCACAGTGCTGCCGAGAGCGTAGCAAAAGCCACTATAAAGGCATTATACGTCGCCTGTGATATGTGGGCTTTCTCACATCACACAGTGGACCAAAAAAGAAAAAAAAGGTGGCGGGGACGAGCGCCATGTGTGTGCACCGGAAGTGTTAAACACATTTTGGAAGAATCACATAAAAGACAAAAACAGCGCGCTTTCACGATGTGATTCCTCGTCGCGAATGGTCGGCCATCTTGTTTAGGCCACGTGAGCTCTGTGGCAAAGCCTGCTTGCGGAATTTCGCACAAGGCCCGCTGCCACAGAAAAATGAGCTCCATCGCTGTCTTTAGAAGTGCTGGTCGCCAGTCCTAGGGCTTTGGAAACATCAGCAACAGTGCGGAGTGAATGGTTAACACTCACCTGGACTGTCCCCAGGTCCATCATGTCGTAGTGGAAGTGGGCGCATTCTCCCAGCTTGGGGAACCGCGTCCCAGTCTCAGAATTCCTGCACAGGGAGAGAGCGGATGCGAGACTTTAGGCGAGCACGAAATAGGCAATGTCATTCTCCAGAGCACTTACTCTCCACTCTGCCTGGGTAAACGCCATCGTTAGCCAGCAGGCGAACGTGGGAGTTTTCTTGGCTACGACATATTGCTCCGCCAATGGGGACGTCGTTTAACGGCTGAAGATAACGGCAAAGGAAAGATAACAGTCCAGCAAACCCTCGATATGCATCTTTCACGGGTGGGGCGGTATATGCAAGGGACAATCAGCAAAAAAGCACGGCAAATATATATTTCTGTAGATTTTTTTAGCACCTGCTCCCAGACGAATTTCTAGGAAAATCGACACTGCATTTCCCGGGCAAAAAAAAAAAAACTTCTGAAAGGGCCACAGCTGATCTGACGACAAGCTAACACGAACTTGAATATCGGTGCTGTATACAAGGAAGGAAGACCTGAAGTGTGCAACAACGCTTAGCTTAAAAGCCGCGTTTATATTTGACGCCTACATGCGGCCAAGCGCGACGCTATACGTCGTCTGTACAATGTTTGTGTGCATAGTACAAGAAAGCCTGCAGGGAAGAAAAAAGGTTGTGAGGGGAGTGGAAATGAGCGGCAGTTGTCCGACCTGACTCCTGCGCAGCAGCGGGGGGGGGGGGGGGGGGGGGGGGGGGGGGCAGAAGTTCAGGTTGTCACCACCCGCGGTCTAGTGCGGGTGTGTACGCCGCTTGTGCTGGAGAGTCGGCCACGGCGTGGCGACTGTACCGCACCGCTTCTCTCGCTCTTTCAGCCTTCATTCAAGGGCCCAGAAACAACAAGTCAACAGCCGGAGACGCGCCTTGTTTATATTCGCCCCATGCCCAACCATTCCGGAACTTGCGCCGAATTCCAGCCACCTATATCGGTTATTTTTATTTCGACAAAAGCAGCACGAGAGGTGTTACATAATTAAGAAGCAGAAAAACAAGCAGGAGGGGGGGGGGGGGTGCAAGGTCCGGGAACGAGTGCTGGCCAGTGTATATCGCATTTCCGGGCTTTGAAGAACACAAACACTGTAGGAATAAAATTAAAAAAAAACGGAAGTCTAGGCGTAAAAACCACATCACTAGCCAAAAACACCCGCCGCTATCGCCGACTAATGCCGGCGGCCATCGGTCAGCGCAGGCATGCATCCTGGGCGGCCTTTCCCACTGCCCCATTCATTATATCCGAAAGGCGGTGAAGGGAATGCAGACGAAACATCGGGCTCATGTTCGTCAGAGAGACTCGGCGACATGAAAACTGCGATAAACTAAATGAACAAGACAAATAATAATATAAATATCTGCTGCGTGTTTGGTACGACATTTAGCTTCCTGGAGCATCAGCTCCGAAGGTAACCGCAAGAATGGAATGAAGCCACAGGACACAGATAAGTCACACCGTCCAAGCTTTGCAGCCGAGAGCGCTCTTCGTACGAGAATGTAGCTTGAAACTGTTACAGCGTGCAGCAACAGTGTGTGCATATCTGTCCCAGCGACAGAGGGGGGCGGCAAAGCGTTCGGCTGCCACCACCAAGTTCCGCGGTTCGCTTCCCCGCTACTGGACGCGATTCCAGTTTTGGGATATCTCCATCCAGGCCAAAAGCGCGCAACGTAAATCTATCAGGGAAGCGCTAAAAGCTGGTCTTATGACTGCTGACCATTAAAAAAGAAAAAGAAAAAAAAGCGCGACGTGTGCGCCAGCAGCCCCGCGACGTGCCGCAAAGTGGCCGCCTTCAATCTCCATTACTCTCTCGTAAAGGCCCCGCCAAAAGTCGACAACGGCGCGATGGCAGCCTATAAAAAGAGCAGCCGAGCGCGCAATATAGGCGGCGGCGACGCGGAGGCAGCAGCAGCACCGGGGGCAGGAGGAGCACGAACACCGCGGGAGGGAGAGGCGCACGACAGCCGCGCGATGATAGCGCGCAGTGGCTGCTCCCGCGACGCAGAGAGCAATGAACTACCGCGCGCTGCTCCCGCTCAAGCCGCGGTGTCGGCGGCGGTTTGATATCCAGCCAGCATTTGCGGCCTCAGCTCGGCTGCAGGAGGAGGAGGAGGAGAGAGAGGGACCCACTTGCGCGCGAGTGCTCGAACCCGATGAAAGGACCCGGAGGACGGCCAGCTGGCCTATCGCGAGCGAATGGATTGCTTCACCCACCGCCGCAATCAACGGCAGGTTCAGCCTAGGGTCCCTAGCCAGCGCCGGCCCGGCGAACGACCTGTGCGCTGGCCGACAGCCAGACGCGACGGCCACGTCGTTAACGTAGTCTGCAGCACGCAGTTGCCAGCAAAAAAAGCGACGAGCGCTTGCCGCTGTCACCGCGTTGAGTCCACGTGGTCGACAGACCAGGCACGTCTGCAGGCTCCCATCAGCAGGTTTGCTGAGTGACGCGAAGTCCCCGGTCTTCCAACGGAGGCGCGAGGAACGCACGAACGTCGCGTAGTACGTCGGGGAAGCCAACGATTTCTTAGGGATGCAGTGAAAGTAGGGGAATTAAAGAAGTCAGTGTAATCTCTCCATTGGCTGGAATGCTGTACTACCCCGCATCCGCTTCCTCTTTTTCACTGAAATGTACTGCACAGGGGGTACCCGTCATCACTGTAAAGGAATTCAACGCCTTGGAGAACGGATTGTCAAACAACGCGCGATCTCTCCTCAAACATTCGTTATCACGCTTTGCCGGCACGCTGCCTATGAAGGCGATAGCTTTCGGTTAGAGAGGATAATTCGGCCATGCGATCGCACAGGCAATGCCGCAGAGACGCGTTTGTGATCGCGTTGCTAAAGCTAACCAACTAAGACGCAAACTAGTACAGCTG